>NW_026511681.1:0-110040 GCF_027579735.1 Bombina bombina
CTACCTATCAATCTTTCTATCTATCTACCATCTAACTATCAATTTATCTATCTATCTCTCTATCTATCTGTCATCTATATATATATATCTATCTATCTATCTCTATCATCTATCTACAGTATCTATCTATCTATGTGTCTACCTATCTGTCTGTCTGTCTGCCTGCCTGTCTTTCTATCTATATATCATTAATCATATTTATCTATGGCTCTATCTATCTACTCCCTCTATGTGTCTGTCTATCTATATATCATTAATCATATTTATCTAAAAATCTATCTATCTGTCTATCTATATATAATTAATCATATTTATATATGGATCTATCTATCTATCTACTCCCTATATGTCTCTCAAACTTATTGTCTTTCTCTTACTCTCCCTCTTTCTGTCTAAGGATACAATTGTCTAAAGCTCTCTGCTCTAGCAAGATTATATAACAAGTCTTTTCAGTACTGTGAGGTCCCTAAAATAATTGTATATCTATCTATCTATCTATCTATCTATCTATCTATCTATCTATCTATGTGTCTGTCTATCTATATATCATTAATCATATTTATCTAAAAATCTATCTATCTGTCTATCTATATATCATTAATCATATTTATCTAATAATCTATCTATCTCTCTGTCTATCTATATAACATTAATCATATTTATATATGGATCTATCTATCTATCTACTCCCTATATGTCTTTCAAACTTATTGTCTTTCTCTTACTCTCCCTCTTTCTGTCTAAGGACACGATTGTCTAAAGCTCTCTGCTCTAGCAAGATTATCTAACAAGTCTTTTCAGTACTGTGAGGTTCCTAAAATAATTGTATATCTATCTATCTATCTATCTATCTATCTATCTATCTATCTATCTATCTATCATTAATCATACTTATCTAAAAATCTATCTATCTGTCTATCTATATATCATTAATCATATTTATCTAATAATCTATCATCTATCTATCTATCTATCTATCTATCTATCTATCTATCTATCTGTCTATCTATATATCATTAATCATATTTATATATGGATCTATCTATCTGTCAGTCTGTCTATCTATATATCATTAATCATATTTATCTATGGATCTATCTATCTATCTATCTATCTATCTATCTATCTATCTACTCCCTATATGTCTCTAAACTTATTGTCTTTCTCGTACTCCCCCTCTTACTGTCTAAGGACACGATTGTCTAAAGCTCTCTGCTCTAGCAAGATTATCTAACAAGTATTTTCAGTACTGTGAGGTACCTAAAATAATTGTATATCTATCTATCTATCTATCTATCTATCTATCTATCTGTCTGTCTGTCTATCTATCTATCATTAATCATATTTATCTATGGATCTATCTATCTATCTGTCTGTCTGTCTGTCTATGTATATATAATTAATTATATTTATCTATGGATCTATCTATCTATCTATCTATCTATCTATCTATCTACTCCCTATATGTCTCTCAAACTTATTGTCTTTCTCATACTCTCCCTCTTTCTGTCTAAGGATACGATTGTCTAAAGCTCTCTGCTCTAGCAAGATTATCTAACAAGTCTTGTCAGTACTGTGAGGTCCCTAAAATAATTGTACATCTATCTATCTATCTATCTATCTATCTATCTATCTATCTATCTATCTATCTATCTATCTATCTATCTATCTATCTATCTATCTATCTATCTATCTATCTATCTATCTATCTGTCTGTCTGTCTGTCTGTCTGTCTGTCTATCTATCTATCTATCTATCTATCTATCTATCTATCTATCTATCTATCTATGTGTCTATCTATCTATGTGTCTATCTATCTGTCTGTCTATCTATCTATATATCATTAATCATATTTATCTATGGATCTATCTATCTGTCAGTCTGTCTATCTATATATCATTTATCATATTTATCTAGTAATCTATCTATCTATCTATCTATCTATCTATCTATCTATCTATCTATCTATCTATCTATATATAATTAATCATATTTATATATGGATCTTTCTATCTGTCAGTCTGTCTATCTATATATCATTAATCATATTTATCTATCTATCTATCTATCTATCTATCTATCTATCTATCTATCTATCTATCTATCTATCTATCTACTCCCTATTTATCTCTCAAACTTATTGTCTTTCTCATACTCTCCCTCTTTCTGTCTAAGGATATGATTGTCTAAAGCTCTCTGCTCTAGCAAGATTATCTAACAAGTCTTGTCAGTACTGTGAAGTCCCTAAAATAATTGTACATCTGTCTGTCTGTCTGTCTGTCTATCTATCTATCTATCTATCTATCTATCTATCTATCTATCTATCTATCTATCTATCTATCTATCTATCTATGTGTCTGTCTATCTATCTATATATCAATCATATTTATCTATGGATCTATCTATCTGTCAGTCTATCTATATATCATTAATCATATTTATCTATCGATCTATCTATCTATCTATCTATCTATCTATCTATCTATCTATCTATCTACTCCCTATATGTCTCTCAAACTTATTGTCTTTCTCGTACTCTCCCTCTTTCTGTCTAAGGACACGATTGTCTAAAGCTCTCTGCTCTAGCAAGATTATCTAACAAGTCTTTTCAGTACTGTGAGGTCTCTAAAATAATTGTCTATCTATCTATCTATCTATCTATCATCTATCTATCTATCTGTCTGTCTATCTATTTATCTATCTATCTATCTATCTATCTATCTATCTATCTATCTGTCATCTATCTATCTATCTGTCATCTATCTATCTATCTATCTATCTATCAATCTTTCTATCTATCTACCATCTAACTATCAATTTATCTATCTATCTATCATCTATCTATCTATCTATCTATATATCTGTCATCTATCTATCTATCTATCTATCTATCTATCTATCTATCTATCTATCTATCTCTATCATCTATCTACAGTATCTATCTATCTATCTATCTATCTATCTATCTATCTATCTATCTATCTATCTATCTATCTATCTATCTATGTGTCTACCTATCTGTCTGTCTGTCTGCCTGTCTGTCTATCTATCTATATATCATTAATCATATTTATCTATGGATCTATCTATCTGTCAGTCTGTCTATCTATATATCATTAATCATATTTATCTATGGATCTATCTATCTATCTACTCCCTATATGTCTCTCAAACTTATTGTCTTTCTCGTACTCTCCCTCTTTCTGTCTAAGGACACGATTGTCTAAAGCTCTCTGCTCTAGCAAGATTATCTAACAAGTCTTTTCAGTACTGTGAAGTCCCTAAAATAATTGTACATCTATCTATCTATCTATCTATCTATCTATCTATCTATCTATCTATCTATCTATCTATCTATCTATCTATCTATCTATCTATCTATCTATCTATCTATCTATCTATCTATCTATCTATCTATCTGTCTATCTATCTGTCTATCTGTCTATCTGTCTGTCTATCTATCTATCTATCTATCTATCTATCTATCTATCTATCTATCTATCTATCTATCTATCTATCTATCTATCTATCTATCTATCTATCTATCTATCTATCTATCTATCTATCTATCTATCTATCTATCTATCTATCTATCTATGTGTCTATCTACCTATCTATCTATCTATCTATCTATCTATCTATCTATCTATGTGTCTATCTACCTATCTATCTATCTATCTATCTATCTATCTATTTGCTATCTTGGTCACTATCTGTCTGCGGGTCTATCTGAAATAGTTTTTTCAGCATTACTTACAGATATGTTGTGATCTGTTTCAGTTTTATTTTTCTGACAAAATTCTGAGCTTTTATACCATTTTTTGGTTGGGCGGATACTTTATGAAATGCACTTTCTGTTTCATTATTACTTGAAAAGTAATTTTAGTTACATATTATTTACATATGTATTTTCAATTTAATTGGCATGACTCCAGGTAATTAGCTGAGCTTAATACTTTTTGTTTCACTATTTCTCCAAAAGTATGTGAGTAATGACTGTTACATATAACTATCAGATAACTTTTCAGTTTAGTTTGCATGACCCCAGGTAATTAGCTGAGCTTAATACGTTCTTTCTTGTTTGTATCTAAATACTTGTATTGATACACTGGTAACAGCTAGTGATGTCCCGAACTGTTCGCCCGCGAACGGTTCACAGCGAACATAGCTTGTTCGCGTTCGCGTTTGTGGGCGAACACATGACGATGTTCGATCCGCCCCTATGTGTCATCATTGTGGAAACTTTGACCCTTTATGTCACAGCCGCCTGACACATTAGAGCCAATCAACATCAGACACTCCCTCACAGACACTCCCAGCTACTCGGAATCCGCCATTTTAGACTCATAACGACCTTGCTTTCTTAATGAGAGGACGTGTTGTGTTTTTGCTCCTGACATTAATAGGAAAAACATAGCTAGGCTAGTGTATTTACAGTCCAGAAGGACTCCACTCATCTCTGCTGCAAGCACAGCACCCCAAAAAGCCCTTTTTAGGGCTATATTTCGTGCCGTTTTTTTTTTTTTTGTCGTTTTTTTTTTTTATTAGCATTTGCCTGGCTTTCAGCTGTGTGTTTAAGGCTCACAGCATATGCTGTGACTACTGCCACCACTGATATCTCCCTAACAACATTAGTTTAAATTTAACTAACCCAAAAATATAATTATTTTTCTAGTGTAATTTTTTTTCATTTTCTATCAGGCCAGTGTCACACAGCATATACTCTGGTTCATTGCTCTGTGCCAGCCAGCAGCCACCAGTGTTAATATCCGTTTCTAACATTATTTTTAATTTTAAAAAAAAAACACAAAAAAATATTTTTCTAGTGTAATCTAATTACATTTACTATCATGCCTGTGTCTGTCAGGCTCACTCAGCATTAATATACCTCTTTTTTTTTTCAGTCTTTTGGTTAATTGGTTTGTGCCAGGCAGCCACCCAGCACTCATATCTATTCTCCTTCACCTTAATTTTAATATAAAAAAAAAAAAAAGTTTAAATTTGTTTGCTAGTGTAATCTAATATAATTTTCTATCCGGCCTGTGTGTTTTGCTGACATAGAGAGCCTACTGTGTTTACTTGCTGCCCTCCCTAGTCTATGAGCCACGACTCATATGTGTTTAACCTTTTTTATTTCCCCCCCCCAAAAAATAATTTCAATCATTTTTCTAGTGTAATCTAATAGTATTTTCTATCAGGCATGTGTGTATCCGACTTACAGAGCCTACTGTTTTTAATAGCTGCCCTTCCAAGGCTCATATGTATGTGCTTAACCTTTTTCTTAAAATTTCCAAAAAAAGTCTTTAAATCATTATGCTAGTGTAATCTAATTGTATTTTCTATCAGGCCTGTGTCTAACTGTCTATCTGACTTACACAGCATACTTTTGTTATAATTGCTGCCCTACGTAGCAGCCAGCCAGTGCGACCACTCATAGAGTCATATGTGCATTGCACTTCTTAACATAATTTTAATATAAAAATCTAAAATTTTAAAATATTTTGCTAGTGTAATGTAACTTAATTTTCTATCAGTCCTGTGTTTTTGTCACTTACACAGCATACTGTGTTAAATTGCTGCCCTACCTACCGTCCACGACTCATATCTGCCAGCCTGTCTGCCAGGCCCAAGTAGCCAATTAGTGGCACCAATCACAATTCTTGTAACAGTAATTAAAAAAAAAAAAAATCATAATTTTTTGGACTGCAAATATTCAGTCTCCTAGTGCCATTGAATTTCATTTACCTCCTGCCTGCCACTGCCAGCCTTTTGTGCCAGGCCGTCTAGCCAACTATTTACACCAATCATAATTGTTGTCACAGACAGCATAGTTATTAATTTAAATAAAAAATTTTTTAGTGTTGATCTTAATCCTCAGTTTGCTCGTGCCTTTGAATTGCACTTTTCTACAGCCTTCCAAGCCTGTGTGCCAGGCCTACTTAAAAAATATTTACACCAATCATATTTGTTGTGACAGTATTCTAATAATTAAAAATTAAAATTTTTGGTAATAGTTGCTGGGATTTGAATACTCAGTTTGCTGGTGCCATTGAATAGCACTTTCCTCCTGCCTTGCAGCCTTCTGTGAGCCAGGCCCCCACCTAGCCAATTGTTGTCAGCAATCATATTTCTGTTAACAGTATTGCAAAAGTTGTCAATCATCACTGTTTAGACTGTCAGTAATCAGTCTCCTAGTGTCCTTGAATTGCATCTACCTCCTGCCTGCCATCCTTTTGTGCCAGGCCGTCTTGCCAACTATTTACACCAATCCTAATTTTTTGTCACAGTATAGTTACTAATTACAATTAAAAAAATCTTGATTGTTGATGATCTTAATCCTCAGTTTGCTCGTGCCTTTGAATTGCACTTTTCTACAGCCTTCCAAGCCTGTGTGTCAGGCCTACTTAAAAAATATTTACACCAATCATATTTGTTGTGACAGTATTATAATAATTAAAAATTAAAATTTTTGGTAATAGTTGCTGTGATTTGAATCCTCAGTTTGCTGGTGCCATTGAATAGCACTTTCCTCCTGCCTTGCAGCCTGCTGTGAGCCAGGCCCCCACCTAGCCAATTGTTGTCAGCAATCATATTTCTGTTAACAGTATTGCAAAAATTGTCAATCATCACTGTTTAGACTGTCAGTAATCAGTCTCCTAGTGTCCTTGAATTGCATCTACCTCCTGCCTGCCATCCTTTTGTGCCAGGCCATCTTGCCAACTATTTACACCAATACTAATTTTTTGTCACAGTATAGTTACTAATTACAATTAAAAAAAATCTTGATTGTTGATGATCTTAATCCTCAGTTTGCTCGTGCCTTTGAATTGCACTTTTCTACAGCCTTCCAAGCCTGTGTGCCAGGCCTACTTAAAAAATATTTACACCAATCATATTTGTTGTGACAGTATTCTACTAATTAAAAATTAAAATTTTTGGTAATAGTTGCTGTGATTTGAATCCTCAGTTTGCTGGTGCCATTGAATAGCACTTTCCTCCTGCCTTGCAGCCTGCTGTGAGCCAGGCCCACCTAGCCAATTGTTGCCAGCAATCATATTTCTGTTAACAGTATTGCAAAAATTGTCAATCATCACTGTTTAGACTGTCAGTAATCAGTCTCCTAGTGTCCTTGAATTGCATCTACCTCCTGCCTGCCATCCTTTTGTGCCAGGCCGTCTTGCCAACTATTTACACCAATCCTAATTTTTTGTCACAGTATAGTTACTAATTACAATTAAAAAAATCTTGATTGTTGATGATCTTAATCCTCAGTTTGCTCGTGCCTTTGAATTGCACTTTTCTACAGCCTTCCAAGCCTGTGTGCCAGGCCTACTTAAAAATATTTACACCAATCATATTTGTTGTGACAGTATTCTAATAATTAAAAATTAAAATTTTTGGTAATAGTTGCTGTGATTTGAATCCTCAGTTTGCTGGTGCCATTGAATAGCACTTTCCTCCTGCCTTGCAGCCTGCTGTGAGCCAGGCCTACCTAGCCAATTGTTGTCAGCAATCATATTTCTTTTAACAGTATTGCAAAAATTGTCAATCATCACTGTTTTGACTGTCATTAATCAGTCTCCTAGTGTCCTTGAATTGCATCTACCTCCTGCCTGCCATCCTTTTGTGCCAGGCCGTCTTGCCAACTATTTACACCAATCCTAATTGTTGTCACAGTACAGTTACTAATTAAAATTAAAAAAATCTTGATTGTTGATCTTAATCCTCATTTTGCTTGTGCCATTGAATTGCACTTTTCTACTGCCTGCCAGCCTGTGTGCCAGGCCCAACTATCCAATTAGTGCCAGCAATCATATTTCTTTTAACAGTATTGCAAAATTTGTCAATCAACACTGTTTTGACTGTCAATCTGCAGTCTACTAGTGCCCTTGAATTGCATTTTCCTCCTGCCTGCCTGCCTGTGTGCCAGTCCCAACTAGCCAATTAGTGCCACCACTCATATTTATTGTAACAGGATTGGAATTTTGGTTAATCATAACTGTTTTGACTGTGATTCTTCAGTCTCCTAGTGCCATTGAATTGCAGTTTCCTTTCTCCCAGCGTGTGTGCCAGACAGGCCCATTTGCCAAATAGTGCCAAACAATCATATTTGTTGCCACAGTACTAGTAATATTTCAAAAAATTAACAATTTGTGATTTTTAAAACATCTGTCTTTTTTGTTGTTGTCAGTCTCACAGCGAATACTGTGCCCACTTTCACAGTGCCACCACTCAATTGGTGTAATAGTATTGTTAGTGTCCATTTAAAAAAAAATGACAGGCAGAGGCAGGCCACCCCGCAGGTTCCGTGGTCGTGGTCGTGGTGCTGTGATTCCTTTAGACCCTACAAATATGCTCAAATATGTTCAGACGCCGGGTGCCAGAGGGGATGCAAAAACTTCTGAGGAGGACCTAGTTGAATGGCTAACACAGGAAACCCAATCTTCTTCAGCTTCCGCTGCTAGTCCTCCTAACCTTGACGCACCATCTAAGTCCAGCTGTGCTTTGGGCAGGTCTCAAATGACCAGTGCCACTCCGCCGCCTGTCGCCACCACCAACACTAGCACCACAGCCACTTCACTTGATCTGTCACAGGAGTTATTGACACATCATTTTGAAGAAATGAGTGATGCGCAACCATCATTGACAGAGGATGTAGATAATAGTGATCAGTCTCAGTCAGGCAGCATTACCGACATGGAGGTACAGTGTGATGATGATGATGATGATGATGATGTTGTACCCGCTGCTGCTTCCTTTCTTGATGTTTCAGATACAAGTGGAGCGGTTGATGATGATGTTTCGGTGGATGTCACGTGGGTGCCTGCTAGAAGAAAAGAAGAAGAGGGGGAAAGTTCAGATGGGGAGACAGAGAGGAGGAGGAGGAGGAGACGATTTGGAAGCATGGGGAGGTCGTCTCAAGGAGCTAGTGGCACAGTCAGACAGCATGCATCGTCACCAGGGGTCAGCCAGACAGCCCGCAGACGCCCATCAACGCATGCTGTTGCCACCACCAGAATGCCGTCATCGCAGAGCTCAGCAGTGTGGCATTTTTTTTGTGTGTCTGCCTCTGACAACAGCGATGCCATTTGCAACCTGTGCCAAAAGAAACTGAGTCGTGGGAAGTCCAACAGCCACCTAGGTACAACTGCTTTGCGAAGGCACATGGTCTCCCATCACAAAGGCCGATGGGAAGAACACATGAGTAGAAGCAGCACACAAAGTGAAAGCCGCCCTCCTCCTCCTGCTCCAGCATCTTCAGCCACGTCAACCAGTGCTGTCTTCTTTGCCCCCTCTCAACCATCCTCCACTCAGTCTCTCTTACGTAGCAGTTCCTGGTCATCTGCCCACAGTCCGGTAACATAGTAACATAACATAGTAGATAAGGTTGAAAAAAGACTGAAGTCCATCGAGTTCAACCTATACAAATCTAAAATACTTACAAAAAGCTCCAGTTAAGCTTAAATAACCCCATTAAAATGTGACCCATTTAATACTAGCAATCATATCCATGAATTTTGTTTATATACAGAAATTTATCCACACTATTTTTAAATGTATCTATGGTATTGGCATTCACTACCTCCTTTGGTAATGAGTTCCACAATTTTATTGCTCTTACAGTGAAAAAACGTTTCCGTTGCAGGAGATTAAATCTCCTTTCCTCCAACCTTAAATTATGACCCCTTGTCAGAAACAATTTTCTTGGAATAAACAGAGCTTCTGCCATCTCTGTATATGGGCCTTGAATATATTTATATAAAGTAATCATGTCACCTCTCAAGCGCCTTTTTTCTAAAGAAAACAGACCCAGTTTGGCTAGCCTCTCCTCATAGGTTAATTTCTCCAATCCCCTTATTAGCTTTGTGGCCCTTCTCTGAACTTTTTCTAGTTCTGCAATATCTTTTTTAGCAATTGGTCCCCAGAACTGCACTCCAAACTCAAGGTGAGGTCTTACCAGGGCTTTATATAATGACAGAATTATGCTTTCCTCCCTTGAATCAATGCCTCTTTTAATACATGCTAGTATCTTATTAGCCTTTGAAGCCGCTGCCCTGCATTGTGCACCCATCTTTAGCTTGTTATCTATTACTACTCCCAAATCCCTTTCCTCCTGTGTTTGGCTAAGTCTTGTCCCATTTAAAAAATACGTAGCCTGCTTATTTTTACTTCCAAAATGTAGAACCTTGCATTTTTCCGTATTAAATCTCATTTTCCATTCACTTGCCCATAGTTCTAATTTTAGCAAATCCCTTTGTAAAGAGAGTTCGTCCTGCTCTGACCTTATGACCTTACTTAACTTAGTATCATCTGCAAAAATAGAGATGTCGCTATTTAATCCTTGCTCCAAGTCATTTATAAAAATATTAAAAAAAACAGGGCCCAGTACTGATCCCTGGGGGACGCCACTGATTACCTTTGTCCAATCTGAGTATGATCCATTTACTACTACTCGTTGCTCCCTATCTTTTATCCAGTTATTTATCCATGAGCTAACATTTTCAACTATTCCCAGTCCCTTAATTTTGTGCATTAATCTCTCATGTTGCACTGTATCAAATGCCTTTGCAAAATCTAAGTATATCACATCAACTGATTCCCCTTTATCTATATTTTTACTTACTTCCTCGTAGAATCTAATTAGATTAGTTTGACATGATCTATTTCTCCTAAAGCCATGCTGATTAGAACTCATAATCTTGTTTACACGAATATGCTCATCAATATAATCCCTTATAATCCCTTCAAATATCTTCCCCACTATTGATGTCAGACTAACTGGTCTATAGCTTCCTGGATCATCCCTGCTTCCCTTTTTGAAGAGTGGCACCACATCAGCTTTACGCCAATCCTGGGGTACCATGCCTGAGGATAATGAGTCTTGAAAAATTAAGAGTAAAGGTTTGTCTATAACAGTGCTAAGTTCCCTTAACACCCTTGGGTGTATTCCATCTGGGCCTGGAGTTTTATTTACCTTAATATTTTCCAGTTTTTTCCTGATATCCTCTAAACAAAACCCAGTTAGTGGTATGGACTGGCATGTTCTATTCTGTTCCAAAGTATCATTCAATGGTTCCTCTCTTGTGTATACTGAAGAAAAAAACTGGTTTAGTACCTCAGCCTTCTCCCTGTCATTATTTATCAAGCTACCCTCCACGCATTTTAATGTACCTATATTATCCTTCTTAGATTTTTTGCTATTTATGTACTTAAAGAACCTTTTAGGGTTGGACTTCGAATCCTTGGCAATTAATTTTTCATTTTCAATTTTGGCTAATTTGATTGCTTTTTTGCATGCTTTGTTACATTCCTTATAAATATTGTATGCTGAGTCTGTACTATTTTCTTTTAATAATTTAAATGCCCTACGTTTTTTCCTAATTTCTCTTAACACATTTTTATTTAGCCATAACGGCTTTGTTTTTTTATTTTTATTTTTATAACCATATGGTATGTGTTGATATGTATATTTATTTAACACATTTTTAAATATTATCCATTTATTCTCTGTATTTTTATTAGAAAATACATTGTCCCAATTTATATTATTTAATGATTTCCTTAAATCGTTGAATTTTGCTTTCTTGAAATTAAAAGTCAAACAGCTAGATTTAGAGTTTTGTCGGTAACGACCCGCGTAGCTAACGCTGCCTTTTTTTTGGCCGCACCATAAAATTAACTCTGGTATTGAGAGTCCAAAAAAAGGCTGCGTTAGGCTCCAAAAAAGGAGCGTAGAGCATTTTTACCGCAAATGCAACTCTCGATACCAGAGTTGCTTACGGACACGTCCAGCCTCAAAAACGTGCTCGTGCACGATTCCCCCATAGGAAACAATGGGGCTGTTTGAGCTGAAAAAAAACCTAACACCTGCAAAAAAGCAGCGTTAAGCTCCTAACGCGGCCCCATTGTTTCCTATGGGGAAACACTTCCTACGTCTGCACCTAACACTCTAACATGTACCCCGAGTCTAAATACCCCTAACCTTACACTTATTAACCCCTAATCTGCCGCCCCCGCTATCGCTGACCCCTGCATATTATTTTTAACCCCTAATCTGCCGCTCCGTAAACCGCCGCTACTTACATTATCCTTATGTACCCCTAATCTGCTGCCCCTAACACCGCCGACCCCAATATTATATTTATTAACCCCTAATCTGCCCCCACAACGTCGCCGCCAGCTACCTACACTTATTAACCCCTAATCTGCCGAGCGGACCTGAGCGCTACTATAATAAAGTTATTAACCCCTAATCCGCCTCACTAACCCTATCATAAATAGTATTAACCCCTAATCTGCCCTCCCTAACATCGCCGACACCTAACTTCAAACATTAACCCCTAAGCTGCCGACCGGAGCTCACCGCTATTCTAATAAATGGATTAACCCCTAAAGCTAAGTCTAACCCTAACACTAACACCCCCCTAACTTAAATATAATTTAAATCTAACGAAATTAATTAACTCTTATTAAATAACTTATTCCTATTTAAAGCTAAATACTTACCTGTAAAATAAATCCTAATATAGCTACAATATAAATTATAATTACATTGTAGCTATTTTAGGATTAATATTTATTTTACAGGCAACTTTGTAATTATTTTAACCAGGTACAATAGCTATTAAATAGTTAAGAACTATTTAATAGTTACCTAGTTCAAATAATTACAAAATTACCTATTGGCTGTTCCGATCAGCCAATAGAATGCGAGCTCAATCTGATTGGCTGATTGGATCAGCCAATCGGATTGAACTTGATTCTGATTGGCTGATTCCATCAGCCAATCAGAATATTCCTACCTTAATTCCGATTGGCTGATAGAATCCTATCAGCCAATCGGAATTCGAGGGACGCCATCTTGGATGATGTCCCTTAAAGGAACCGTCATTCGTCGGGAAGTCGTCGGAAGAAGAGGACGGATCCGCGCTGGAGGTCTTCAGGATGGAGCCGGTCGTCATCGGATGAAGATAGAAGATGCCGCTTGGAAGAAGATGGTTGCCGGTCCGGATCTACTCTTCTTCCCGGATAGGATGAAGACTTTGGAGCCTCTTCTGGACCTCTTCAGCACCGGATGATGGATCGCCAGCCCCCGCTTGGGTTGGATGAAGATTTTGGAGCCAGGACGGATCGGTGATACCTGGTGAGGTGAAGACAAGGTAGGATGATCTTCAGGGGCTTAGTGTTAGGTTTATTTAAGGGGGGTTTGGGTTAGTTTAGGGGTATGTGGGTGGTGGGTTGTAATGTTGGGGGGGGGGTATTGTATGTTTTTTTTTACAGGCAAAAGAGCTGAATTTCTTGGGGCATGCCCCGCAAAGGGCCCTGTTCAGGGCTGGTAAGGTAAAAGAGCTTGTAACTTTATTAATTTAGAATAGGGTAGGGCATTTTTTTATTTTGGGGGCTTTGTTGTTTTATTAGGGGGCTTAGAGTAGGTGTAATTAGTTTAAAATTGTTGTAATATTTTTCTGATGTTTGTAAATATTTTTTTATTTTTTGTAACTTAGTTCTTTTTTATTTTTTGTACTTTAGTTAGTTTATTTCATTGTAGTTATTTGTAGATATTGTATTTAATTAATGTATTGATAGTGTAGTGTTAGGTTTAATTGTAACTTAGGTTAGGATTTATTTTACAGGTAATTTTGTAATTATTTTAACTAGGTAACTATTTAATAGCTATTGTACCTGGTTAAAATAATTACAAAGTTGCCTGTAAAATAAATATTAATCCTAAAATAGCTACAATGTAATTATAATTTATATTGTAGCTATATTAGGATTTATTTTACAGGTAAGTATTTAGCTTTAAATAGGAATAATTTATTTAATAAGAGTTAATTAATTTCGTTAGATTTAAATTATATTTAACTTAGGGGGGTGTTAGTGTTAGGGTTAGACTTAGCTTTATGGGTTAATACATTTATTAGAATAGCGGTGAGCTCCGGTCGGCAGATTAGGGGTTAATAATTGAAGTTAGGTGTCGGCGATGTTAGGGAGGGCAGATTAGGGGTTAATACTATTTATTATAGGGTTAGTGAGGTGGATTAGGGGTTAATAACTTTATTATAGTAGCGGTGCGGTCCGCTCGGCAGATTAGGGGTTAATACTATTTATTATAGGGTTAGTGAGGCGGATTAGGGGTTAATACATTTATTATAGTAGCGGTGCGGTCCGCTCGGCAGATTAGGGGTTAATCAGTGTAGGCAGGTGGAGGCGACGTTGAGGGGGGCAGATTAGGGGTTAATAAATATAATATAGGGGTCGGCGGTGTTAGGGGCAGCAGATTAGGGGTACATAGGGATAAGTTAGCTGGCGGCGCTTTGCGGTCGGTAGATTAGGGGTTAAAAAAAAAATTCGAGTGGTGGCGATGTGGGGGGACCTCAGTTTAGGGGTACATAGGTAGTTTATGGGTGTTAGTGTACTTTAGAGTACAGTAATTAAGAGCTTTATGAACCGGCGTTAGCCCAGAAAGCTCTTAACGCCTGCTTTTTTCCTGCGGCTGGAGTTTTGTCGTTAGATGTCTAACGCTCACTTCAGAAACGACTCTAAATACTGGCGTTAGAAAGATCCCATTGAAAAGATAGGATACGCAATTTACGTAAGGGGATCTGCGGTATGGAAAAGTCGCGGCTGAAAAGTGAGCGTTAGACCCTATTTTCAGTGACTCCAAATACCGGCGGTAGCCTAAAACCAGCGTTAGGAGCCTCTAACGCTGGTTTTCACGGCTACCGCCAAACTCTAAATATAGCTGTTAGTTAAGCCTTTAAAACACTGCATTTGAAAATAGATTTCAAATGTGACCATGTTATGATCACTGTTACCCAAATGTTCTTTAACTTCTATGTTTGATATTATATCTGTATTGTTTGATAGCACTAAATCCAATATAGCTTTACTCCTAGTTGGCTCCTCTATTAATTGTGACAAGAAGTTATCCCTGAGAACATTTAAAAATCTATCCCCCTTAGCTGAATTACTAGTTTCATTGGCCCAGTTTATATCAGGGTAGTTAAAATCTCCCATAATTACAGCACTGTTATTAGCAGCCTTACCTATTTGGATAAGTAGTTGAGTTTCCTCCGGGTCACTAATGTTGGGAGGCTTGTAGCATGTTCCTAGTAATATTTTTTTAGGATTTTTCCCCCCACTCTTTATTTCAACCCACAGGGTCTCTACACATTGTCACTTGTATCATAAATATCTTCCCTTATTGTAGGTTTAAGGTTAGGTTTAATATACATGCAGATTCCTCCACCCCTTTTATTATTCCTGTCCCTCCTAAATAATGTATACCCCTCTAAGTTAACTGCCCAGTCATGTGAATCATCCCACCAAGTTTCAGTAATACTGATAACATCATAGTCCTCTTCTGCAACTAAGAGCGTCAGCTCCCCCATTTTACCTGTCATGCTTCTTGCATTTGTTGTCATACATTTAATTTTCATGTGCTTTCTGCTGCTACTTGGTGTGCTTTCCTCTATATTTTCTAATGTGACATTTCTTAAGTCATCCCTTCCTTGAGATATTAAGGGATTGTCATATTCACAGACTGATCTCTCTGTTCTATTTTGTTCTAACTGACCCTCCCCCCCTTTGCCTAGTTTAAAAGGTTCTCTAAACGTGCTACTATCCTTTCCCCCAACACACCTGCACCCATGTCATTCAGGTGCAATCCATCCTTACTGTACAAATTGTACCCTAGTGAAAAATCAGCCCAGTGTTCTAAAAAGTCAAACCCTTCATTTTTACACCATGTTTTTAGCCATGAATTAACAGATCTTAGCTCCTTCTGCCTTACTGAGTTAGCACATGGCACTGGTAATATCTCCGAAAATATTACTTTGGAGGTCCTTGCTTTAAGCTTGCTACCTAACTCCCTGAAGTCATTTTTTAGGACTCTCCATCTCCCACCGATTCCTTCATTAGTACCAATATGCACCATGACTGCAGGATCAGACCCACATCCCTCTAACAATCTATCAATACGCTCCACAATATGCCTAACACGAGCCCCTGGAAGACAGCAAACTGTTCTATGTAAAGGGTCTGGATGACAAATTACCCTATCAACCTTCCTAATAATAGAGTCTCCTACCACCAACATCTGCCTCTGGCCCTGACTTGTATGCCCCTCTTCCATGACTGAAGGACTGCCCACCATAGTATGCTCCTCTTCCACAGCTAAAGGACTGTTCTCTATACTAGGCAACACAGCCCTCTCTGACACTGCCACCCCTGAACTGATATCCCCAACATCTTCACTTAATCTTGCAAATCTATTGGGGTGTACCAGCTCAGAACTGGCCTGTCTCTTCCGCTTACCTTTACTTTGCCCTCTGACTGTGACCCAGCTACATCCTGGAGTCTCCTCATCTGAATCCTCCCCATTCCCACTGCTGGAACCATTAACAACCAGCTCAGTCCTATCCATTTCCCTTTCAAGTGTCTGAATTTCATGTAGTGTTGCAATTCGTTCCTCCAGATCCCCAATACAAGTTTCTAAAGAGACAATATGCTCACACTTGCCACAAACATATAATCCCAGAAGTGGCTGCTCCAGTGATGCAAACATGTGGCAAGCTGTACACTGAATGAGATTCTCACACATTCTTAATAAAAGGTTTAACTTAAAAGTATAAAATAAATATATTTCCCCTTGGTTACCCCAAAACCTTGTTTGCCTAACTACCTTTGTTAGCTAACTATAATACTTAAACAGACAATCTTACTTTAACAGAGAATCAATACAGCAAGCCTGAAAGAGCTGTCAAGGACATGTTTGAGCGTAAGAAGCCAATTTCTCAAAGTCACCCCCTTGCCCGGCGTCAGACAGCTGGCTTGTCTGAACTCTTAGCCCGCCAGCTTTTACCATACAAGCTGGTGGAGTCTGATGCTTTCAAAAAATTTGTATCTATTGGGACACCGCAGTGGAAGGTACCTGGCAGAAATGTCTTTTCACAAAAGGCAATCCCAAACCTGTACTCTGTTGTGAGAAAGGAAGTTATGGCATGTCTGGCACACAGCGTTGGGGCAAGGGTCCATATGACCACAGATAGCTGGTCTGCAAAGCATGGTCAGGGCAGGTATATCACCTACACTGCGCATTGGGTAAACCTGCTGACTTCTGACAAGCATGGAATGCGTGGCTCTGCAGAAGAGTTGGTGACACCGCCACGACTTGCAGGCAGGCCTGCTGCTACCTCCTCTACTCCTCCTACTCCATCCTCTTCCATAACCTCTTCCTCGGCTGAGTCCTCTTCAACTTCTGCGTCTTGCTCCACATCTATGGCACCCCCCCAGCTCCCCAGGTACTATGCTACATCCCGGGTACGGCAGTGTCACTCCGTCTTGGGGTTGACTTGCCTGAAAGCGGAGAGTCACACCGCACCAGCACTCCTGACCGCCCTGAACGCACAGGTGGATCAGTGGCTGACTCCGCACCAACTGGAGATTGGCAAGGTTGTTTCTGACAATGGAAGTAATTTGGTGGCGGCATTGAAATTGGGCAAGTTGACACATGTGCCGTGCATGGCACATGTGTGTAATCTAATTGTACAACAATTTGTCCATAAGTACCCAGGCTTACAGGACGTCCTGAAGCAGGCCAGGAAGGTGTGTGGCCATTTCAGGCGTTCCTACACGGCCATGGCGCACTTGTCTGATATCCAGTGTCGAAACAACCTGCCAGTGAGGCGCTTGATTTGCGACAGCCCGACACGGTGGAATTCAACACTCCTAATGTTTGACCGCCTGCTCCAACAAGAAAAAGCTGTTAATGAGTATTTGTATGACCGGGGTGCTAGGACAGCCTCTGGGGAGCTGGGGATATTTTTGCCAAATTACTGGACGCTCATGCGCAATGCCTGTAGGCTCATGCGTCCTTTTGAGGAGGTGACAAACCTTGTCAGTCGCACCGAAGGCACCATCAGCGACATCATACCATTTGTTTTCTTCCTGGAGCGTGCCCTGCGAAGAGTGCTGGATCAGGCAGTAGATGAGCGTGAAGAGGAAGCGGGAGAGTTGTGGTGTCCATCACCCCCGCAAACAGTCGAATCAGCATTGCTTGCTGGACCTGCGGCAACGCAGGAAGAGGATTGTGAGGAAGAGGAGTCAGAGGAGGAATGTGGCTTTGGGGAGGATGAGGAGGAGGAAGACCGAGCACAACAGTCATCACAGGGTGCTCGTTGTTGTCACCTCTCTGGTACCCGTGGTGTTGTACGTGGCTGGGGGGAAGAAGATACCATCAGTGAGATCAGTGAGGAGGAGGAACGCGACATGATTAGCTCAGCATCCAACCTTGTTCAAATGGGTTCTTTCATGCTGTCGTGCCTGTTGAGGGACCCTCGTATAAAAAAGCTGAAGGAGAACGACCTGTACTGGGTGTCCACGCTCCTCGACCCCCGGGATAAGCATAAAGTGCCTGAAATGTTACCAAATTCCCGCAAGTCGGAAAGGATGGAGCATTTTCATAATAAATTAAAAACTATGCTTTACACAGCGTATAAGGGTGATGTCACAGCACCACGGGAATGTAACAGGGGAAGAGATGAAATTAATCCTCCTCCTCCCACGACCACGGCGGTAAGGACTGGGCGCTTTCCTGACGTCTTGTTGATGGAGGACATGCGTACCTTTTTAACTCCCATGCACCATCAGAGCCTTTCGGGATCCAGCCTTAGAGAAAGACTCAACTGACAGGTAGCAGACTACCTAGCTTTAACTGCGGATCTCGACACTCTCAGGAGCGATGGACCCCTTGACTACTGGGTGTGCAGGCTGGACTTGTGGCCTGAGTTATCCCAATTTGCAATGGAACTTCTGGCCTGCCCCGCTTCAAGTGTCCTGTCCGAAAGGACTTTTAGTGCAGCAGGAGGTTTTGTCACTGAGAAGAGAAGTCGCCTAGGTCAAAAAAGCCTTGACTATCCCACTTTTATAAAAATGAATGAGGGCTGGATCCCGAAGGGACTAACATTGGGCGATACATTTGAATAAAAAACTACTGATGATGATATGAGCTGGCTTGGGCTACAACTGGTACACAGGCTGGCCTTTTTTTTTGTGGTTATAATGACGGAGGACTTGCTTGAATTATCCACCAACAACTAGTGTTCAAGCCACAAGCTTTTAGGGCACTTTATAAATGTTTTACAAACATCGATTTTTCTGGCCGCTGCTACAGCAGTTGCTACAACAATACCCCAATTTTTCAGTCACATAACACTAGTGATTAAACTGTTACGAATTGTACAACTTTACACACCACTCATATCCGGTGGACCATTCAATTGAACGCAAAATGCAACAAATTTGAAAGAGTAGGACTGACCAAGCATCTTTATCCGTCTCTTGGTTGCTCTAAATTTTCTCCGTGTTCCATCTATGCCATACCTGTACTCTATTGTGCAAAAGGGTGGCATATGTTGTGTTTCATGCTGTTGTGCCTGTTGCGGGTCGTGGCCCATGATATAAAAAGGCTGAAGGAGAACGACCTGTAGTAATGGGTGCCCCATCCAGTTTTTAGAAAAATGTTCCTGGTTCCTCTCAATTATCTTTGGGTTTCTAAAATGGATGCCATACCTGTACTCGCTTGTGCAAAAGGATGGCATATGTGGTGGTGTTTCCTGCAGTTGTTTCTGTTGAGGGTGCTGGACCCTCTTATAAAAAAGCTGAAGGAGAACGACCTGGAGTGGGAGTCCAAGCATGGTTTTTGGGGCTATTTCACTTTTACAAACAATTATCTGTGGGTTTCACAAATCAATGCCGTACCAGTACTCTATTGTTCCAAAGTATGCCATATGTTCTCTTTCCTGCTGGTATTTTGTTTGAGGGTCCTGGACACTCTTATAAAAAGGCCTAAGGTGAAAGAGGTGTACTGGGTGTCCACTCATTTTTATTTTCTATTTCTCATTTGACCAAAATTATCTCTGGTTTTGTAAAATCAATGCCGTACCTGGACTCTATTGTTCAAAAGGATGCCATACGTCCTCTTTCCTGCTGGTGTTTTTTTGGAGTGTCCAGGACTATCTTATAAAAAGGCCTAAGGAGAAAGAGGTGTACTGGTTGTCCACTCATTTTTATTTTTCTATTTAACAATTGACCAAAATGATCTCTGGATTTGTAAAATCAATGCCGTACCTGTACTCTATTGTTCAAAAGGATGCTATACGTCCTCTTTCCTGCTGGTGTTTTTTTTGAGGGTCCAGGACCCTCTTATAAAAAAGGCCTAAGGAGAAAGAGGTGTACTGGTTGGCCACTCATTTTTATTTTTCTATTTAACAATTGACCAAAATGATCTCTGGGTTTGTAAAATCAATGCTGTACCTGTACTCTATTGTTCAAAAGGATGCCATACGTCCTCTTTCCTGCTGGTGTTTTTTTTGAGGGTCCAGGACCCTCTTATAAAAAGGCCTAAGGAGAAAGAGGTGTACTGGGTGTCCATCGAATCATTTTTTTGATTCAAATTTCCATTTGCAAAAAATTATCTATGGGTTTCTAAAATAAATGCCTTTCCTGTACTTTATTGTTCAAAAGTATGCCATACGTCCTCTTTCCTGCTGGTGTTTTTTTTTAGGGTCCAGGACCCTCTTATAAAAATGCCTAAGGAGAAAGAGGTGTACTGGCTGTCCATCGAATCATTTTTTTGATTCAAATTTCCATTTTAAAAAAAAATTTCTATGGGTTTCTAAAATCAATGCCTTTCCTGTACTCTATTGTTCAAAAGTATGCCATATGTCCTCTTTCCTGCTGGTTTTTTTGTTTGAGGGTCCTGGACCCTCTTATAAAAAGGCCTTATCGATAAAGAATTGTACTGGGTGTCCATCCAATCATTTTTTTTAATTAAAATTCACGGTTGCAAAAAATTATCCCCGGGTTTCTAAAATCAATGCCTTTCCTATAATCTTTTTTTCACAAAGGATGCCATATGTCCTCTTTCCTACTGCTGGTTTTGTTGAGTGTCCTGGAGCCTCTGCTAAAAAGGCCTAAGGATAAAGAAGTGTAATGGGTTACTATTCAATGTTTTTTTAGATTTCCCGGTTGTAACAAATTTTTTCTGTCTTTCAAAAATCAATGCCTTTCCTGTAATCTATTTTTCAAAAGGATGCCATATGTCCTCTTTCATGCTGTTTTTTCTGTTGAGGATCCGGGACACTCTTATAAAAAGGACTAAGGATAAAGAAGTGTACTGGGTGTCCAATCAATGTTTTTTTTCTATTTCCCGGGTCATATAACTGATCTCTGTGTTTCTAAAATCAATGCCTTTCCTGTAATCTAATTTTCAAAAGTATGCCATATGTCCTCTTTCCTGCTGGTGTTTTTTTTGAGGGTCTAGGACCCTCTTATAAAAAGGCCTAAGGAGAAAGAGGTGTACTGGGTGTCCATCGAATCATTTTTTTGATTCAAATTTACATTTGCAAAAAATTATCTATGGGTTTCTAAAATCAATGCCTTTCCTGTACTCTTACTCTATTGTTCAAAAGTATGCCATATGTCCCCTTTCCTGCTGGTGTTTTGTTTGAGGGTCCTGGACCCTCTTATAAAAAGGCCTAGGGAGAAAGAATTGTACTGGGTGTCCATCCAATCATTTTTTTGATTCAAATTCACGGTTGCAACAAATTATCCCCGGGTTTCTAAAATCAATGCCTTTCCTATAATCTTTTTTTTCACAAAGGATGCCATATGTCCTCTTTCCTACTGCTGGTTTTGTTGAGTGTCCTGGAGCCTCTGCTAAAAAGGCAGAAGGATAAAGAAGTGTACTGGGTGTTTATTCAATGTTTTTTTAGATTTCCCTTTTGTAACAATTTTTTTCTGTCTTTCTAAAATCAATGCCTTTCCTGTAATCTATTTTACAAAAGGATGCCATATGTCCTCTTTCATGCTGTTCTTTCTGTTGAGGCTCCGGGACACTCTTCTAAAAAGGCCTAAGGATAAAGAAGTGTACTGGGTGTATAATCTATGTTTTTTTAGATTTCACGGTTGCAACTAATGATCTCTGTGTTTCTAAAATCAATGCCTTTCCTGTAATCTAATTTTCTAAAGGATGCCATATGTCCTCTTTCATGCTGCTGGTTTTGTGGAGGGTCCTGGAGCCTCTGCTAAAAAGGCCTAAGGATAAATAAGTGTACTGGGTGTCTAATCAATGTTTTTTTCGATTTACCGGTTGCAACTAATGATCTCTGTGTTTCTGAAATCAATGCCTTTCCTATAATCATTTTTTCAAAAGGATGCCATATGTCCTCTTTCCTGCTGCTGGTTTTGTGGAGGGTCCTGGAGCCTCTGCTGCGCATAATAAAGAAAAAAAAATTAATTTAACTTGACTTAATAACTGAAGCATGACTTCAGGAGTCAGGTGTGGTCGTAGGTAGTGGTTGTTGTTAGCAGATTATTTTTATTGCAAATTGCAATTGCCACAGCGTGCATAAAATGTGCGTCACTAGTCCAAATTATAATTTTTTTTTTTCATTCAGGATTAGTTTGGGGTACGGCGCAATATTGGAAAGGCAAAAAACAGGTCTCCGTACCCGTTGATATAAGGGGTGACTACTAGTGCTTTTACCAGGCTCCTCTTGGATAGCCCCAGAAAGTGTGAGTATGAATCCCAAAAAGAAAATTAAATTAAGGTTGAAAAATTACTCCTAAGTAAATTGTAAGACCTGGAGCTCCTCAAACACACGTCCTACCGCAACAGGTATAGGCTCCACCCACCCAAATCTTACCTTTTTAATGCCAATTGATATTGCCACAGCTGGAACAACAGTAACTAACATGTGCGTCACCACAGTCTCCGAAGCTATTGTCGGATGTATACAAAAACAACAATAAAGAATTCATTTTGGGGCGCAAAGAGATGGCTACCGGAACACTCCAGGAACTTCACAAGAGTGGCTGTCTTGTGTTTCTGGTGATGTTGTAGACATCTGGGTAGTGTACAGGGAGGGCAAAAATCCTCTCCATCTCTGTGCACCACAGGACAGGACGTCCTTGTCATCCATAAGCACATGAAATTGCTGGCATTTTCGTTGCTTCAAGAAGTTCAGTTTTTGTGGTGATAGTACAGAATTAAATAAACTTTGGTTTCCTACCATACTCAAGACAATCTTGTAGTTCAAGCTTCGGACTTGCTGTGGGAAACAGTGGGCTGTCCATAGCAGGAAGATGATTTAGACAGAAGTAACGGGCTCTGATTGCAGGTGACACATGTTTATCGTCAATCATCAAAGGGGTTGCGTGCAGAATATGGCTGATGGCCCCTTATTCACATGTTTGTCCAGAGCAACAACATATGCAAACAGCCAGAAGAGAGGTCGGTTCTCACCAGCCTTAAGTTGAGCTTCAAATACCAAATGCTGATATTCAAAAAATAGACAAACAGTGCCTTAAAAAACACATTTGCAATATGGATTCACCAGAGCAAGGTCATTGCAAGTATTTCCCACAATAACAAAATTAAAATGACACAACTCCGCAATCTTCCCCTTCACATTATTATTGTCACACTCCATTGTACTCCTATGCCCACCTCCCTGCTCTTGTTTTTGTTGAGGGTCCTGGAGCCTCTGCTAAAAAGGCCTATGGATAAATAAGTGTACTGGGTGTCTAATCAATGTTTTTTTCTATTTCACGGGTCATATAAATGATCTGTGGGATTCTAAAATCAATGCCTTTCCTGTAATCTATTATTCAAAAGGATGACATATGTCCTCTTTCATGCTGTTGTTTCTGTTGAGGCTCCGGGACCCTCGTATTAAAAAGGACTAAGGATAAAGAAGTGTACTGGGTGTATAATCTATGTTTTTTTAGATTTCACGGTTGCAACTAATGATCTCTGTGTTTCTAAAATCAATGCCTTTCCTGTAATCTAATTTACAAAAGTATGCCATATGTCCTCTTTCCTGCTGCTGGTTTTGTTGAGGGTCCTGGAGCCTATGCTTAAAAGGCCTAAGGATAAAGAAGTGTACTGGGTGTCTAATCTATGTTTTTTTAGATTTCACGGTTGCAAAAAATTATCCACGGGTTTCTAAAATCAATGCCTTTCCTGTAATCTATTATTCACAAGGATGCCATATGTACTTTTTAATGCTGTTATTAAAAAGGCCTAATGAAAAATAAGTGTACTGGGTGTCTAATCAATGTTTTTTTCTATTTACCGGTTGCAACTAATGATCTCTGTGTTTCTGAAATCAATGCCTTTCCTATAATCATTTTTTCAAAAGGATGCCATATGTCCTCTTTCCTGCTGCTGGTTTTGTCGAGGGTCCTGGAGCCTCTGCTGAGCATAAAAAAAAATAATTTTTTTTATTTAACTTGACTTAATAACTGAAGCATGACTTCAGGAGTCAGGTGTGGTCGTAGGTAGTGGTTGTTGTTAGCAGATTATTTTTATTGCAAATTGCAATTGCCACAGCGCGCATAAAATATGCGTCACTAGTCCAAATTTTAAGTTTTTTTTTTCATTCAGGATTAGTTTGTGGACCGGCGCAATATTGGAAAGGCAAAAAACAGGTCTCCGTACCCGTTGATATAAGGGGTGACTACTAGTGCTTTTACCAGGCTCCTCTTGGATAGCCCCAGAAAGTGTGACTATGAATCCCAAAAAGAAAATTAAATTAAGGTTGAAAACTAACTCCAAAGTAACTTGTAAGACCTGGAGCTCCTCAAACACACGTCCTACCGCAACAGCTATAGGCTCCGCCACCCACAAATCTTAACTTTTTCATGCCAATTGATATTGCCACAGCTGGAACAACAGTAAATAACATGTGCGTCACCACAGTCTTCGAAGCTGTTGTCGGATGTATACAAAAACACTGATAAAGTATTCCTTTAGGAGCGCAAAGAGATGGCTACCGGAACACTCCAGGAACTTCACAAGAGTGGCTGTATTGTGTTTCTGGTGATGTTTGAGACATCTGGCTAGTGTACAGGGAGGGCAAAAATCGTCTCCATCTCTGTGCACCACAGGACAGGACGTCCTTGTCATCCATAAGCACATGAAATTGCTGGCATTTTCGTTGCTTCAAGAAGTTCATTTTTTGTGGTGATAGATAGTACAGAATTAAATAAACTTTGGTTTCCTACCATACTCAAGACAATCTTGTATTTCAAAATTCGTACTTGCTGTGGGAAACAGTGGCCTGTCCATACCAGGAAGATGATTTAGACAGAAGTAATGAGCTCTGCTTGCAGGTGACACATGTTTATCGTCAATCATCAAAGGGGTTGCGTGCAGAATATGGCTGATGGCCCCTTATTCACATGTTTGTCCAGAGCCACAACATTTACAAACTGCCAGAAGAAAGGTCGTTTCTCACCAGCCTTAAGTTGAGCTTCATTTACCAAATGCTGATATTCAAAAAAATAGACAAACAGTGCCTTAAATAACACATTTGCGATATGGATTCACCAGAGCAAGGTCATTGCAAGTACTAAGTTCCCACGATAACAAAATTAAAATGCCACAACTATGCAATCTTCACCTTCAGATTATTATTGTCACACTCCATTGTACTCCTATGCCCAGCTCCCTGCTCTTGGTTTTGTTGAGGGTCCTGGAGCCTCTGCTGAAAAGGCCTATAGATAATAAAGTGTACTGGGTGTCTGTTCAATGTTTTTTTTGATTTCCCGGTTGCAAGTAATTATCTCAGTGTTTCTAAAATCAATGCCTTTACTGTAATCTTTTATTCAAAAGGATGACATATCTCCTCTTTCATGCTGTTGTTTTGGTTGAGGCTCCGGGACCCTCGTATTAAAAAGGCCTGAGCATAAATAAGTGTGACGGGTGTGTAATCAATGTTTTTTTCTTAATTTCACGGTTGCAAATAATGATCTGTGGGTTTCTAAAATCAATGCCGTTACTGTAATCTTTTATTCAAAAGGATGACATATCTCCTCTTTCATGCTGTTGTTTCGGTTGAGGATCCGGGACCCTCGTATTAAAAAGGCCTGAGGATAAATAAGTGTCACGGGTGTGTAATCAATGTTTTTTTCTATTTCACGGTTGCAAATAATGATCTGTGGGTTTCTAAAATCAATGCCTTTACTGTAATCTTTTATTCAAAAGGATGACATATCTCCTCTTTCATGCTGTTGTTTCGGTTGAGGCTCCGGGACCCTCGTATTAATAAGGCCTGAGCATAAATAAGTGTCACGGGTGTCTAATCAATGTTTTTTTCTAATTTCACGGTTGCAAATAATGATCTGTGGGTTTCTAAAATCAATGCCTTTACTGTAATCTTTTATTCAAAAGGATGACATATCTCCTCTTTCATGCTGTTGTTTCGGTTGAGGCTCCGGGACCCTCGTATTAAAAAGGCCTGAGCATAAATAAGTGTCACGGGTGTGTAATCAATTTTTTTTTCTAATTTCACGGTTGCAAATAATGATCTGTGGGTTTCTAAAATCAATGCCTTTACTGTAATCTTTTATTCAAAAGGATGACATATCTCCTCTTTCATGCTGTTGTTTCGGTTGAGGCTCCGGGACCCTCGTATTAAAAAGGCCTGAGCATAAATAAGTGTGACGGGTGTGTAATCAATGTTTTTTTCTAATTTCACGGTTGCAAATAATGATCTGTGGGTTTCTAAAATCAATGCCTTTACTGTAATCTTTTATTCAAAAGGATGACATATCTCCTCTTTCATGCTGTTGTTTCGGTTGAGGCTCCGGGACCCTCGTATTAAAAAGGCCTGAGCATAAATAAGTGTGACGGGTGTGTAATCAATGTTTTTTTCTAATTTCACGGTTGCAAATAATGATCTGTGGGTTTCTAAAATCAATGCCTTTACTGTAATATTTTATTCAAAAGGATGACATATCTCCTCTTTCATGCTGTTGTTTTGGTTGAGGCTCCGGGACCCTCGTATTAAAAAGGCCTGAGCATAAATAAGTGTGAAGGGTGTGTAATCAATGTTTTTTTCTAATTTCACGGTTGCAAATAATGATCTGTGGGTTTCTAAAATCAATGCCTTTACTGTAATCTTTTATTCAAAAGGATGACATATCTCCTCTTTCATGCTGTTGTTTCGGTTGAGGCTCCGGGACCCTCGTATTAAAAAGGCCTGAGCATAAATAAGTGTGACGGGTGTGTAATCAATGTTTTTTTCTAATTTCACGGTTGCAAATAATGATCTGTGGGTTTCTAAAATCAATGCCTTTACTGTAATCTTTTATTCAAAAGGATGACATATCTCCTCTTTCATGCTGTTGTTTCGGTTGAGGCTCCGGGACCCTCGTATTAAAAAGGCCTGAGCATAAATAAGTGTCACGGGTGTGTAATCAATGTTTTTTTCTAATTTCACGGTTGCAAATAATGATCTGTGGGTTTCTAAAATCAATGCCTTTACTGTAATCTTTTATTCAAAAGGATGACATATCTCCTCTTTCATGCTGTTGTTTCGGTTGAGGCTCCGGGACCCTCGTATTAAAAAGGCCTGAGCATAAATAAGTGTGACGGGTGTGTAATCAATGTTTTTTTCTAATTTCACGGTTGAAAATAATGATCTGTGGGTTTCTAAAATCAATGCCTTTACTGTAATCTTTTATTCAAAAGGATGACATATCTCCTCTTTCATGCTGTTGTTTCGGTTGAGGCTCCGGGACCCTCGTATTAAAAAGGCCTGAGCATAGATAAGTGTGACGGGTGTGTAATCAATGTTTTTTTCTAATTTCACGGTTGCAAATAATGATCTGTGGGTTTCTAAAATCAATGCCTTTACTGTAATCTTTTATTCAAAAGGATGACATATCTCCTCTTTCATGCTGTTGTTTCGGTTGAGGCTCCGGGACCCTCGTATTAAAAAGGCCTGAGCATAAATAAGTGTCACGGGTGTGTAATCAATGTTTTTTTCTAATTTCACGGTTGCAAATAATGATCTGTGTGTTTCTAAAATCAATGCCTTTACTGTAATCTTTTATTCAAAAGGATGACATATCTCCTCTTTCATGCTGTTGTTTCGGTTGAGGCTCCGGGACCCTCGTATTAAAAAGGCCTGAGCATAAATAAGTGTGACGGGTGTGTAATCAATGTTTTTTTCTAATTTCACGGTTGCAAATAATGATCTGTGGGTTTCTAAAATCAATGCCTTTACTGTAATCTTTTATTCAAAAGGATGACATATCTCCTCTTTCATGCTGTTGTTTCGGTTGAGGCTCCGGGACCCTCGTATTAAAAAGGCCTGAGCATAAATAAGTGTCACGGGTGTGTAATCAATTTTTTTTTCTAATTTCACGGTTGCAAATAATGATCTGTGGGTTTCTAAAATCAATGCCTTTACTGTAATCTTTTATTCAAAAGGATGACATATCTCCACTTTCATGCTGTTGTTTCGGTTGAGGCTCCGGGACCCTCGTATTAAAAAGGCCTGAGCATAAATAAGTGTGACGGGTGTGTAATCAATGTTTTTTTCTAATTTCACGGTTGCAAATAATGATCTGTGGGTTTCTAAAATCAATGCCTTTACTGTAATCTTTTATTCAAAAGGATGACATATCTCCTCTTTCATGCTGTTGTTTCGGTTGAGGCTCCGGGACCCTCGTATTAAAAAGGCCTGAGCATAAATAAGTGTGACGGGTGTGTAATCAATGTTTTTTTCTAATTTCACGGTTGCAAATAATGATCTGTGGGTTTCTAAAATCAATGCCTTTACTGTAATCTTTTATTCAAAAGGATGACATATCTCCTCTTTCATGCTGTTGTTTCGGTTGAGGCTCCGGGACCCTCATATTAAAAAGGCCTGAGCATAAATAAGTGTCACGGGTGTGTAATCAATTTTTTTTTCTAATTTCACGGTTGCAAATAATGATCTGTGGGTTTCTAAAATCAATGCCTTTACTGTAATCTTTTATTCAAAAGGATGACATATCTCCTCTTTCATGCTGTTGTTTCAGTTGAGGCTCCGGGACCCTCGTATTAAAAAGGCCTGAGCATAAATAAGTGGGACGGGTGTGTAATCAATGATTTTTTCTAATTTCACGGTTGCAAATAATGATCTGTGGGTTTCTAAAATCAATGCCTTTACTGTAATCTTTTATTCAAAAGGATGACATATCTCCTCTTTCATGCTGTTGTTTCGGTTGAGGCTCCGGGACCCTCGTATTAAAAAGGCCTGAGCATAAATAAGTGTCACGGGTGTGTAATCAATGTTTTTTCTATTTCACGGTTGCAAATAATGATCTGTGGGTTTCTAAAATCAATGCCTTTACTGTAATCTTTTATTCAAAAGGATGACATATCTCCTCTTTCATGCTGTTGTTTCGGTTGAGGCTCCGGGACCCTCGTATTAAAAAGGCCAGAGCATAAATAAGTGTGACGGGTGTGTAATCAATGTTTTTTTCTAATTTCACGGTTGCAAATAATGATCTGTGGGTTTCTAAAATCAATGCCTTTACTGTAATCTTTTATTCAAAAGGATGACATATCTCCTTTTTTATGCTGTTGTCTCAGTTGAGGCTCCGGGACCCTCGTATTAAAAAGGCCTGAGCATAAATAAGTGTCACGGGTGTGTAATCAATTTTTTTTTCTAATTTCACGGTTGCAAATAATGATCTGTGGGTTTCTAAAATCAATGCCTTTACTGTAATCTATTATTCAAAAGGATGACATATCTCCTCTTTCATGCTGTTGTTTCGGTTGAGGCTCCGGGACCCTCGTATTAAAAAGGCCTGAGGATAAATAATTGTGTAACGGGTATCTAATGAATTTTTTTTTATTTCACGGGTCATATAAATGATCTCTGGGATTCTAAAATCAATGCCTTTCCTGTAATCTATTATTCAAAAGGATGACAGTACTACCAAAATACAGCCAATGAAGGGCCTTAGGAAGACTGAGCCAAGGTTGGATTGTAGTATTTGGTTAGGCTAATCATGATGGCCATGTAGACCACCACCACCGAGAGTCCTGGAAGTAACAGGGATGATGAGATGAAAGAGCTAAGAATAGTAGACCTTGAAACAACAGAGTTAGCCATGGGTGTTAGTGCAAAACCGCTTTGTTTTTCTTTGGCTTTGGGTGCGGCTATTCATGCAGGCCATATAGAGCTGACAACATTTGGTGTCGTATCAGCTATTAAACTAATAAGAACAGTACTACCAAAATACAGCCAATGAAGGGCCTTAGGAAGACTGAGCCAAGGTTGGATTGTAGTATTTGGTTAGGCTAATCATGATGGCCATGTAGACCACCACCACCGAGAGTCCTGGAAGTCACAGGGATGATGAGATGAAAGAGCTAAGAATAGTAGAACTTGAAACAACAGAGTTAGCCATGGGTGTTAGTGCAAAACCGCTTGTCTTTTTTTTGGCTTTGGGTGCGGCTATTCATGCAGGCCATATAGAGCTGACAACATTCGGTGTCGTATCAGCTATTAAACTAATAAGAACAGTACTACCAAAATACAGCCAATGAAGGGCCTTAGGAAGACTGAGCCAAGGTTGGATTGTAGTATTTGGTTAGGCTAATCATGATGGCCATGTAGACCACCACCACCACCGAGAGTCCTGGAAGTAACAGGGATGATGAGATGAAAGAGCTAAGAATAGTAGAACTTGAAACAACAGAGTTAGCCATGGGTGTTAGTGCAAAACCGCTTGGCTTTTTTTTGGCTTTGGTTGCGGCTATTCATGCAGGCCATATAGAGCTGACAACATTCGGTGTCGTATCAGCTATTAAACTAATAAGAACAGTACTACCAAAATACAGCCAATGAAGGGCCTTAGGAAGACTGAGCCAAGGTTGGATTGTAGTATTTGGTTAGGCTAATCATGATGGCCATGTAGACCACAACCACCGAGAGTCCTGGAAGTAACAGGGATGATGAGATGAAAGAGCTAAGAATAGTAGAACTTGAAACAACAGAGTTAGCCATGGGTGTTAGTGCAAAACCGCTTGGCTTTTTTTTGGCTTTGGGTGCGGCTATTCATGCAGGCCATATAGAGCTGACAACATTCGGTGTTGTATCAGCTATTAAACTAATAAGAACAGTACTACCAAAATACAGCCAATGAAGGGCCTTAGGAAGACTGAGCCAAGGTTGGATTGTAGTATTTGGTTAGGCTAATCATGATGGCCATGTAGACCACCACCACCACCGAGAGTCCTGGAAGTAACAGGGATGATGAGATGAAAGAGCTAAGAATAGTAGAACTTGAAACAACAGAGTTAGCCATGGGTGTTAGTGCAAAACCGCTTGGCTTTTTTTTGGCTTTGGGTGCGGCAATTCATGCAGGCCATATAGAGCTGACAACATTCGGTGTCGTATCAGCTATTAAACTAATAAGAACAGTACTACAAAAATACAGCCAATGAAGGGCCTTAGGAAGACTGAGCCAAGGTTGGATTGTAGTATTTGGTTAGGCTAATCATGATGGCCATGTAGACCACCACCACCGAGAGTCCTGGAAGTAACAGGGATGATGAGATGAAAGTGCTAAGAATAGTACTACTTGAAACAACAGAGTTAGCCATGGGTGTTAATCCAAGACCGCTTGGATTTATTTTTGTATTGGATGCGGCTAATCATGCAGGCCATATAGAGCTGCCACCATTCGGTGTTGTATCAGCTATAAAAATAATAAGAATTGTACTATCAAAATACAGACAATGAAGGGCCTATGAAGACTGAGCAAAGGTTGGATTGTAGTATTTTGTTCGGCTAATCATGATGGCCATGTAGACCGCCGTAACAGGGATGAAAGTGCTAAGAATAGTACTAATTGAAACAACCGAGTTAGCCATGGGTGTTAGTCTAAGACCACTTGGCTTTTTTTTGGGTTTGGGTGCAGCTAATCATGAAGGCCAGATAGACCTGCCACCATTTGGTGTTGTAACAGGTATGAAAATGCAAAGAACAGTACTACTTAACACAACCTACTTACCATGGGTCCCAGAGCATATGTTTGGTTGTTATATTTTGTAAGGGTAATCATGCAGGCCATATAGACCTCCACCGATAGGGTGAGTATGAGTAACAGCTATTAAAATGCAAAGGACATTACTAATTAACACAACATAGTTACCATGGGTCGCAGACCAAGAGCAGATGTCTTATTATTATATTTTGTATGGGTAATCATCCAGGCCGTATAGACCTCACCAAATAGGGGGAGTTACAGAGATTAAAGTGTTAAGAATGGTAGTACTTAAAACACAACCTCGTTAAAATAGGTAGCAGACCACATGTCTTATTATTATAATTTTTCAGGGTAATCTGGCAGGCCATATAGAACTCCCCCGATAGGGGGGGGGGGGAACAGGGATTAAAGTGCTAAGAAAAGTACTAATTAACACAAGCTAGTTGGGTCCAAGAACGCATGTTTGATTATTAGAATTTATTAGGGTAATTATATATCTAACAAATCTATCTATTTCTCTTCTATCGATTCTATCTAACTATCAATCTATGTATATCTATCTATCCTATCTATCACTATCAATCTATCTTCTGTCCGGGATGTTTTGAGACAGCCACTTTGGGAATGTTAGTTGATTTAGACCCATTATGGCTTAAAAGCAGACTCTGCATCAACTATGTAATTTTCCATGGGAGTTTTGCCAGGGATCCCCCTCCAGCATGCAACAGTCCAGGTGTTAGTACCCTTGAAACAACTTTTCCATCACTATTGTGGCCAGAAAGAGTCCTTGTAGGTTTTAAAGTTCACCTGCATATTGAATTCAATGGCGGTTCGCGCGTTCGCAAACAATACCGGAAGTTCAAGTCCGCCGTTGGCGAACCGAAAAATTTTAGGTTCGCGACATCACTAGTAACAGCTCCATACATATGGAATAATATTTTAATGTTTATTGTGTATGTTTTGTTTGTTACTTTTCATTTCTCTAGTTTCATCAGGAAGGATACAAGTAAAATGAAGGGACACTAAAGTAATAATTAAATATCCTTGATTCAGATAGAGCGTGCCATTTTAAACATTTTTAACATTCTTTTTTTCCGAATGTTTGTTTTCAAATTTTAAGCAACATTCGAAAATATTTGTTCTAATTATCAAATGTTTAGTATTGAAAATGTAATAAAGTCCATTTTGGAGACTGGCTAGGACAATATAGCATATAACTCAGTAAGGTCCAAATACCTGTATTTCAACGTGTGGGACAGCGAACATGCTGCTCCTACCCTTCAGCACGTATATTCAAAAGGAATTAATTATTGAGTAATGCTGTAGAATACAAATAAACATGTAATCTATACATCGTTTGTGGCAATAATCCAACAGTGTAGCTTTCCTGTGTAAGCCTGCGGACACACTGCTTCTGGCACTTCAACCTGATATCCACATACCTCCTATATCGGATATGGCACACCTTAGGCTCGCTGGAACTCACTCAAGTAAAACCAGCAGGCAACACAACTCCTTAATGGATCCTCTGCCAATCATTGGCACTCACCCACTCAATGTCGGCGTTGTATTTAGTAGCCCTGTTCTTCCTGGTGCCTGTGACATCAGTGTCCTATTCAGTAGCCCTGCTCTTCCTGGTGCCTGTGATGTTACACGCTGGTACCTGGATGGAGGCTAACAATCCGTGTAATGGAACCTGATTAGACAAACAGCTATCCAACTGTTAAGTGTAAATCACTGCCCATGGTTATGTTAAGCCTCCACTAGCAGAGTCCCTGTACTCCATAGATATATGAACAATATAAGGAGATAAGTGGAAGCGTATAAAAAAAAAATATTTATTAATAATCCATTAAAAAACAAAGGCAAAGGGTCAAGAGGTAAAAAAGTCTGACCGGTTTCAGTCTGCTGACCGTTGTCAAGGTATATGTGAGGTTAATAAATATATATTTTAATCATATATTTCAAGATTAATAAATCTGTATCTTTGATCAGATATTTCACTGATCAGTAGAAAATGACTCATTGCATTCAGAAAAACTGACTTCAAACAGGTTTAATTCTCCCCCACTTTTTCAATTACACAGGAAACTAATAAAGATTACTTTAAAAGAGAAATTCCTAGCTAAAGTGAGAACAATAGAACATTTGGTTTAATTAAAATGTTAACACAGTTTCAGAAACCATATGTGTGATTGCTTGGGAATGTGAGATAAAATCTATTTACCCCTCCCAATGTACCTAAGAATCTAGCTCAGGTGACAAATCTTATGAGAATTTCAGCATTTGCACTTAGGTGCAGGGGACCCCATGTGGTAAGTAAGAGACAAAAAGTCTGGAATCTAAAGTTACTGAAAGGGCAATGAAAACCTTAGGCTAACACAAAGAAATCAAATGGCTCACAATAAAATCTTAAAACAACTATGTTATAGGCAGGTAAAATACATTTCAGCATTATAAGAAAATATATATATTTTTAATGGATATGTGAAGGTCTTTTATATGATAATAAATATAAACGCATTGTATTAATAGATAATTGCTGCATGGGATATTTATATAGGAAATAAATTCAGAATTAGTATAGATTAAATAGCCATTTTAATAATCCCATATTTGAAGTGCATATATATAACATAAATCTTCTATTTTTCAGATGGATCGTAGAGAACACAAGGCAGACAGAACTATTGGAAATATAAAAATGGGCTGTTATTTCTATAGAAATGCCAGGATACTGATAAAATTATAATGCATTTTAAGCTAATAATTAGCAGTATTAAATTGCTTTAATATAATAAAATGTTAATAATATAAAACATGATGTTTCATATCAAAACGATCAGGAAATTTATCTGATGCTGCTTCACCTATAATTAATATTGGAAGAGATTAATACAAGAAATTATGGCAGTTATTACATAGTTTAAAGAAATAATAATTTCACTGTCTAAAAATGCTGTATTTGTGTTGTACTGTCTGCTGCCACCTGGTGTTATGTTGCGAGAACTACAGCCAGAAGGCTTTTTGGCTGCTAAAAATGAAATTTCCAAGCGCCAATCCGATTAGACTTCCCAAATGACCAATGGGAAGGTCAGCTCCCGTAGTGCCACCCACATGATTTCATCAATGATTGAAAACATATATAAGGAAGAAAAGAGAAATAGAGAAAAAGGCTGTTTTTAACTTTGGATGATATCTGCTGCTGGGCATTTTGAAACCATTTTGAACAAGCTGACTACCTCTTTCTCATTGATTGCAAAAATTACTTATCTGTCTTCTGAGATGAAACAAGAAATTTCTGGTAACTGAATTATCGATTTTGATCATTTTGGTAAAGTTTAAAAAAAGGGGCTGCTAATTACATGTGGTATTTTAAAGTCACTGCAGTTTAAATTACAGTTAATAGATTTAAAGAGCAGGTTGTACTTTTAAACTGTGTGTCATTGTTTTAGTTAGTTCTTAGCTGGCCTGTTTGTATGCAAAAACAATTTAAAATAAGTATTCATTGTTGCTGGGTCTGGCAGAGTCAGAGAAATAAATTGTATTTTAAATTGGTAGTCACAGCCTATATATTGTTTAAATCTGTATCTGATTGGCTAAGTAACTCATCTGTGCAAGTTCTGATACTGTAAATTAATATTGTATTAGGATAAATTACAGTTAAATAACTGTTTAAAATTGTATTGCTTGGATGTTAAAAGATTTGTAAATAAGGATGGTTTTAAAGATAAGCGTGTATAAACTTTGTATAGCATATTTAAATAGTTTTCAAGCGCATATAAATTTATTTCATATTCCTTTTATTGCAAATATATTTCAAAAATGTTCATGGATATTAACTAAATAAAATAATTCAGATATTTATATTAATTGTATGATTTCTAGTAGATGCATGTTGATTAAGGGTTTCTATTTTTAAGGAAAATTATTATTTGTATTGTGTTATAACCCTGCCATAAGCTGATATATTATTTGGAGAGCACTACTAAGATTTTCATAAATATACTGACATAATATATGGAGGCACATTGCATGAGATTTATTAATATTCATCATGTTTGATATAATATATTTGTAGTAAATAGAAATTATTATAAAAGAGAGAAAAAGTTTCATATTTCGATATTGATATTTTGAAGATATAATTTTTGAAAGGTTGAAATATTGATTTTCATATTTCGAGATTGATATTAATATCTTGAAATATTATTAAAGATTAATTTTTGAAAGATTAATAAAAATATTGATTTTTCATATTTCAAAATTAATCAAAAATATTAATTTTTCATATTTTCAAAGTTAATCAAAAATATAAATTTTTCATATTTCGAAATATTAATTTTTCATATTTCAAAATTAATAATATATATTTTTTAAATATAAATTTCTTTTCTCTCTTTTTATTGGCAAAAATTGTATTAGCATTTAATTTAACTAAATACTAAACCAATATAATAATGTCTGTAGCCAGAAGCGACTCATTTAATTCCGTACATAGCGTTGAAAATGGTCCCATTACAATACCCATTACTAAAGGTCAGGTCCTTAAGAAAGATATCTTAAGTTACTTTAAAGGGAAGTTTAATATTGCGGGTGAATTAAATGATTTTATGGATATGCTTGAAACTAGAGCTAAAAATATTACCGTTAATAATAATATGTGGAATGAAAGGAATGAATTCTTCCAAGAATTATTAATGATTAATCAATGCAAAACTCCCAAAAAGCGAGAGGAACTAATACTAAAATCTTGGCCCCTTTTAATATGCATTATTGACAAAATGTCGTTTTGTGTCATAGACAAACGATTGCAAATACAGGAGCTAGAAAATAGTACTCATTCCTCACGCAGACGTGAAGAGGATTTAAAAATAGCCAAAAATGGACGAATTTGCCCAAAACCTAACCGCCTTAGATAAGCATAATATAGACTTACTCACACAGATACAAGATTTAAATAAACAGCTTGCGCAAAGCCAGAGAGAATTAAGCGATTTAAAAAGGTCATACCGCCATAATGAAAACCCTTATATTAACAGTGAGAATAATGCAGATAATGCTAACTCCTTTAGCGAACGCGTCAGGGACAAGGTACAGAAATATATGGAACAGTATAGACAAATGACCCCTAATGGGTCAGAAATAGATTTCCCAAATAGGCAGTCACCTCATGATATAAATCCAGAGGACTGCTGTAACGCAGCTGGTGCGGGGGAGGGAAACTCTAACAGAGAAGCCCAAAGTAAGTCTGATAAAGTCTATGATTCCCATAAAATAATCACCTTCGTACAACGCGCAGTACCTATATTCTCCAATAAGGGAACAACATCTGTAATTGATAATTTAGAGGCTTTTGAAAATGCATTAGCTATAATGAATGTTACAAGTGATAAATTGAAAATTGAATTTCTGCCTTGGGTATTTGACAGTAAACATCACAAATTCTTTGCTTCACTAAAAGATATGAATATTCATTCCTGGAATGGGATAAAACGACAATGCAGAAAAGAATTCGGGCAATATCGCACTAAAACTGCCGCAAAAATAGCGGTATATGGTTTAAAGTGTCATGCGAATCAGAGTCCAATCAAATTCCTTTCTGTATTGAAAAATGCGTACAGTATGGCTGAAGATAATCCCAGATTTGATGGCTCAGAATTTGTAAATTTATTTTTTGAAGCACTGCCTACACCCATCAAAATTAACTTAGCTAGAGATTTTGATGAAGACTGCTCATTGGAATGGCTGATCAAAGAGAGTACAAAATTATACTCTATTCAGCAGTCCAGTGAACAGGGGGTGAAAAAGGAGTCAAAACCCAAAATTGTAGCAGAAACTAGGATGTCACCTAGCCCCCTCAATTTGGAGTCTAAAAAGAGGACCTATGCGGAGGTGGCCAGTCAAAACAGGCCACCTCCACAGAGGTCTAACTCTGCCCCCTCCCCTACACAGGTTGAGGCGCAGGGAGACTATAACCAAAGTGGGGGACATAATCAGGTAAATAATTACTCACAAAGAGAATACTCACCAAATAATTGGTATCCGTGCAAGGGTAGGTACAATAGACGGCAAAGATATTCTCAGGGTAACCAGACACCCCAGGTATATAATGCTCCCCAAAGTACCAATACTGAACAAGCTGAACCCCAGGGGCAACCACGCCAGAATAGAAATAGCGGTCCTGATTCTGAGGGAACCCAATGGTCCAGGAATCATTATTATGGGACACCAAGAGATAGGCCCAGGGGTAGAGGTAACTTGTACAATCAGGAAGATATGCTGTTTACCCAGTTAAATCAGTTGAGCGAACAATTCGCTAATATGAGTCAAATTTCTACGGCTCAGCAACCGAACAATACTTTTTTAGGGGTACAGCCAGTGGTCAGCAGTGGACCACAGGCACAGTCATAAATACTGCAGTATCACCTGAAGGGGAGGGGAGAGATATACAAAATGTAATAATAAATATTAATGATACTAATCATGTTCTCTCCCCACAGACCGGAAACAGACAATTTAACTGTGGTGACAAGCAACCTCATCCGGGAAAAGTTAACAAATCTCTTCCTTTGCACCACGCCTTTAACCTTATTTCCACAGATGCAGTACACAAGAATCCAGCCGGCCCTGTCATAGAGGAGACCGGTAGGTATGAAGTTTCTTCTGCATCGGAAAACACAGCGAATTCAGATAACACGTGGCGAAGCCCACAAATGTATGATAACGCCAACTTTATGTGTGAAATGGTAGAAACTGCAGGAAGGTATTATGTATTAGTTGAGCTGCAAGATTCAGTCTCCAACCCTATTATGGGATTAATTGACACTGGATCCCAGGCAACTATCTTATCTCACAGGTACTACACACAGCTAAATGAGCTAACACCCCACAAACCTAAAATAAAAGAATTTGACGGTTCTCTAATAGGTGTTGGGGGTGACTCCCTAAAAGTCTACGGTACTTCCTGGTTAAAATTTAAATTGGGGAACAGGGTCATAAGACACCCTGTCATTATAGTGGATCTGCCAACTGATCGTTTAATTATTGGTAGTGATCTCCTGAAGCGATTAAGCACCATAATTGATTGCATAAATAATGTAATTTGGTCACAAGTTAAACGGCCTATCAATTATGAAAAATCTGGTATATCTTGCACCCGACATAGCTGTCATGTGTTGGAAGAGAAACCAGATGCTGTGGAGATTCATTTCAGGAATAACTCTGTACCTGAAATCACTATTCTACAAATAGATGATCAGACTCCTTTTAGTGGCTCTGATGGTAATACTTTTAAAATATCGCCTGGAAAGATAGCAAATTTTTCCCTAGATGGCGATGTATTAACCATATCACTCCACAAGGGGGATCATAAAATCCCTAAGGGGGGAGGCCACGCTCAATACCTCACAGGGATTGAGAGAGTTAAAGAGGATCTATTTATCCCTATACAAGTGCATGACCTTGGTAAAACCAAGTATGCTAAAATAAACTTAAAACAGGAAGCTAGCTATATAAGCGAAGGTTTATTAGCGCAAATAGCTGAACCTAAAGTGATTAAATATCTTTCTCCCCAAGACCACTGTGTCAACGGCCTGGATGACAGGTCTGAAAGCTATAACATCACAGCTAAGTGCTTATTATCTATCTCTATTGGTAATAAGTCAGTGAAGCACCTGTTTTTAGTTTTAAATACTCCCCATAATCAAATATACATTGGCAATGATATCTTACATAGATATGCCATAGAAATAGATTTGATTAACTCTTGCCTCTGGAGCAGGTTAAAGGGGGACCCTGGAGTATTTCAGGATGAAAATGCAGCCCTGAAATCAAACCAGCAATTGCCATATGCTGTGAATATGCAGGTATCTAGCGATGTTATAATTCCTGCTGGGGCTGATAAATTTCTTTTACCCTTACAGGTAAAGAGAGGTCAGAAATTAAAAACTTCTGAAACACTGATTTGCCTCTCCCATAGAATACAAAATCTGGGTGTCACAGTAACCTACACTCCTATGGTGAATATTGGAACTATTCCAATATATATTATTGTACATAACATGACCCCACAGGATATAACATTATCCAAGGGAACTACCATAGGATATGCACTGGAATCAAGTTATTACACTTTTGGATTCCAGAATAATGTAATTGGGCTAATACCTGAAGGATACTTAACTGAAGAACAATTAATAGAACAATCCTTTGCATCTATGCCAGAGGGTCTATTTAATATTCAGTCTATTTATCCCTTCAGCTCAGAGGAAGGCATCTGTAAAATTGAAGAAGCCTCTCTAGTGTTTGATCAGCCAATCAAACAGCAAGATTACCCCAATATCCAGAGTCATGGGAGCAATGTAAACTATAATCAAGGGGACCTCACCTCTAGATTGGAAGAAGCCTATGAAATAGGACAGCCTGAAATCTTTCCAGGATTTCAGCAAATAGTCGAAGAGCAAATATCCTTAGCTAATGGCTGTTCCAGCGATGATGAACGCCAACAGCTGCGAGAACTCCTGATGGAGTACAAGGATATTTTTGCTAAGGATTCTTATGACTGTGGTACTACAGACTTGCACATTGCAAGGATACAAACAGATCCCGATGCACCACCTGTATTTGTCAAACAATACAGACTTCCCTTAGCCTCATATGATTCTCTTGCAGAGATCATAAGGAATTTGGAAGAAAGAGGTATTATCAGACAGGTGCACAGCTCTTATAATAATCCTATTCTAGGTGTCCTTAAGCCCAATGGACAATGGCGTTTGTGTGCTGACTTAAGACAGCTAAACAAACGAGTATACATGTCTGGCTGGCCTGTACCATACATTGACCAGTGCCTAGCACAAATGCAGGGATCCAAAATATTCACTGCCATTGATTGTGCACAGGGATACTGGACCATAAAGGTACATGAAGAGGACCAATATAAGCTGGCATTCTCTTTCCAAAAGGTCCAATATGCATTCCAGAGACTTCCATTTGGATACATAAATTCTGGACATGAATTTGCTGTATTCATGCATAAGGCTATGCCTGACGCACTGGAAAGTGGGACCTTATCTTATGTTGATGATGTTTTAATCAAAAGCACAGACTTTGAAAAACACATCGCAGAGCTTAAACACATCCTCAGCCAACTTAAAAGGGCAGGTGTCAAATTATCCCTACAAAAAGCTCAATGGTGCCGCACTCGTGTAAACTTCTTGGGACATGAAGTTACTTTTGAAGGATTAAATCCCCAGAAGAAAAAGGTGGAAGCTATAGTGAATTCTAAAAACCCAACTAACTTAAAGGAATTGAGATCATTCCTGGGTATGACAAATTATTCTCGCAAATTAATTGATAATTACGCGGAATTAGCTAAACCACTACTACTTCTTCTAAAGAAAGAAATGGCACTGGAGTGAGTCTCAAGAGACAGCCATCAGAGAGCTGAAGAGAAAACTCACTCAAGCACCTTGCTTAGCCTACCCTGAAGGTGGTAAACCTTTCTTCTTAGAGACAGGTTACACAGATATAAGCATGAGTGCTGTTTTAAACCAAAAGCATGATAATTTGAACAAAGCCATTGCTTATGCGAGCAAAAATCTATCCCCAGTAGAAATAAAATTTAGCGATTGTGAAAAAGCCCTCTTATCTACTGTATGGGCTCTACAAAATTTCCGCAGCTATATACAGGGCAAGAAAATTATTGTAGAAACGGCCCACCAGCCTTTGCTATATTTGCAAAGTGAGAGAATAAGAGATGGGAATTTGTCAAATAGCCGCATAACAGCGTGGACTCTTTCATTACAAGGCTGGCCATTAGAAATTCGCTACAAGCAGAGTAAAAAGAATCCAGTTGCACAGGGGCTTGCTGAGCTCCACGACTGTACTGCTAGAGATCCTGGGGAAGAATTATCAGAAGATGATTTTCTGGAGGAACAATTGCTTTCCCCATATAAAATATACAATGAGGACCATTGTCAAACATTACCTTGGGTGTATGTTGATGGTTGTTCTTACCATGCCACTATTGATAATGAGCGCAGATTAGTCACTGGCATTGGTATAACTGGGACAAATGGATTCCCAGATATATCTATAGGTTTCAACATTGGACCAAGATCCAGTCAAGTTGCAGAACTAACTGCTGTTTTCAAAACCATTGAAATGGCTATTGAACATGGTATTCATGAATTTGTGATCATAACTGACTCAAATTATGTGTGTGACAGTTTTGTTGAATACCTGCCAACTTGGAAAAGAAATGGCATGCAGAAAAGCAATAACAAACCAGTCAAGCATGGCAAGTTGTTCTGCGAGATTGATAATCTGGTGGTATCCAATGATTTAACCATACACTGGAAAAAGACCAAGGGTCATTCCAGAGTTCTAGGTCCGGATAAGGAAGGCAATGACCTTGCGGATTCATTAGCCAAACAAGGAGCCATAACTGGAGAACTCCTTAATATTGACCACTTAATGGGTGCAATTCAGGTAGAAGCCATTACCAGAAACCAGGCAAAACAACAGAGTGAGCCTAGCTTGGTACAATGGAGTCAGGATTCTCCTAGTGAGGACCTGATCACTAGTCAAAAAGAAGACCCCATTGTAGGCATCTTCTATAAATACATAGAAGATCCTGAAAGCATCCCCATCTCAAAAGATGATTGTATTGGCAAAGAAGATCTTAGAATCTTAATAAAATCCAGATCACAATTCAAGTTACAGGATGGTTTGTTAATTAGAACCTCCAAAACTGGCATCCAGCAGTGGGTAGTACCCACCAAGTTCAGAGGTCTAATGCTTCAACGTGCCCATGATGCCCCCACGTCTGGTCATCGTGGTGCCAAACTCACGTATGAAATATTGCGTGATTATGCTTTTTGGCCACACATGTTGAAAGATGTTCAAACCTACTGTCAAGGGTGTTTAATCTGCCCACAGTTCCAACCCACTGCGCCAATGCATAGAGCGCCATTGCAGAAGAGGGGGATGGTAATGCCATGGTCAGATATACAAATTGATTTTATCGGTCCAGTAACAAGGTCATCAAGAGGTAACAAATACATGTTAACCGTGACATGCCTGTTCACTAAATGGGTAGAGTGCATTAGTGCACCTAACAAGAGTGCTGAAACATGTGCAGCGTTGCTCATCAACCACGTATTTTCCCGATTTGGTTTACCCCAAAGAATCGAGTCAGATCGGGGGACCCACTTCACTAGCGAAGTGATGACCAAAATGTGGAAAATACTAGGGGTAAAAAGAAAGCTCCATATTGCTTATAGAGCTGCCTCAAGTGGTGGTGTAGAGCGTTACAACCAGTCCATTGTTAAAATCCTCAAAAAGTTTGTGAGTGAAACGGGTAAAGACTGGGATGTAAAACTACCTCTAGTCTTAATGGCATTAAGAGCAACTCCAAGTAGTGCTACCAAAATGTCACCTTTTGAACTGATGACTGGTAGAAGAATGGTTCTACCTCAGCATCTACTGTACCGTACATTAGAGCAAAACTTGATAAACGCTGCCAATACACATCAATATGTGGAAAACCTAAGAAAGCACCTGCAATATGCCTTTGCATTTGCTCAAAGGAATTTAGAAAGAGCCGCAACTGCCACTAAAACCTATTATGATCTCAAAACATCCAAAAAGGAATATGAAATAAATGATAAAGTTTATCTTTATAACTTTGGAAGAGATCAGGTTAGGGAGAAGAAATTTCTACCCTCATGGAAAGGTCCTTTCGTCATTACTGACAAAATATCTCCAGTGGCCTATAAAATAAGGATTCCCAAAAATGAAAGTTTCATAGATAAATGGGTCCATATCAATCAATTGCGGGCATGTCATCCCAGATCCCAACTACAAGTCATAGAGGGAGAATGAAGTGTCCTATCCCCAAATGCACTAAAGACCTACTGTAGTTTAAAGATGCCTAGCTGATGAGCATGAAGGTTAAAAAATGACAGACTATCTACATAGAAGACTGTCTATGGTGTGTACGGTCAACATCCTCACCAAATACCATTGACTTTAGGCCAATTTAAATACATGTGTCCTACATCTATTTAAAATCGGAAGGGGGATTTATGTCAAGGTATATGTGAGGTTAATAAATATATATTTTAATCATATATTTCAAGATTAATAAATCTGTATCTTTGATCAGATATTTTACTGATCAGTAGAAAATGACTCATTGCATTCAGAAAAACTGACTTCAAACAGGTTTAATTCTCCCCCACTTTTTCAATTACACAGGAAACTAATAAAGATTACTTTAAAAGAGAAATTCCTAGCTAAAGTGAGAACAATAGAACATTTGGTTTAATTAAAATGTTAACACAGTTTCAGAAACCATATGTGTGATTGCTTGGGAATGTGAGATAAAATCTATTTACCCCTCCCAATGTACCTAAGAATCTAGCTCAGGTGACAAATCTTATGAGAATTTCAGCATTTACTTAGGTGCTGGGGACCCCATGTGGTGAGTAAGAGACAAAAAGTCTGGAATCTAAAGTTACTGAAAGGGCAATGAAAACCTTAGGGTAACACAAAGAAAGCAAATGGCTCACAATAAAATCTTAAAACAACTATGTTATAGGCAGGTAAAATACATTTCAGCATTATAAGAAAATATATATATTTTTAATGGATATGTGACGGTCTTTTATATGATAATAAATATAAACGCATTGTATTAATAGATAATTGCTGCATGGGATATTTATATAGGAAATAAATTCAGAATTAGTATAGATTAAATAGCCATTTTAATAATCCCATATTTGAAGTGCATATATATAACATAAATCTTCTATTTTTCAGATGGATCGTAGAGAACACAAGGCAGACAGAACTATTGGAAATATAAAAATGGGCTGTTATTTCTATAGAAATGCCAAGATACTGATAAAATTATAATGCATTTTAAGCTAATAATTAGCAGTATTAAATTGCTTTAATATAATAAAATGTTAATAATATAAAACATGATGTTTCATATCAAAACGATCAGGAAATTGATCTGATGCTGCTTCACCTATAATTAATATTGGAAGAGATTAATACAAGAAATTATGGCAGTTATTACATAGTTTAAAGAAATAATAATTTCACTGTCTAAAAATGCTGTATTTGTTTGTGTTGTACTGTCTGCTGCCACCTGGTGTTATGTTGCGAGAACTACAGCCAGAAGGCTTTTTGGCTGTTAAAAATGAAATTTCCAAGGGCCAATCCGATTAGACTTCCCAGGTGACCAATGGGAAGGTCAGCTCCCGTAGTGCCACCCACATGATTTCATCAATGATTGAAAACATATATAAGTAAGCAAAAGAGAAATAGAGAAAAAGGCTGTTTTTAACTTTGGATAATATCTGCTGGTGGGCATTTTGAAACCATTTTGAACAAGCTGACTACCTCTTTCTCATTGATTACAAAAATTACTTATCTGTCTTCTGAGATGAAACAAGAAATTTCTGGTAACTGAATTATCGATTTTGATCATTTTGGTAAAGTATAAAAAAAGGGGCTGCTAATTACATGTGGTATTTTAAAGTCACTGCAGTTTAAATTACAGTTAATAGATTTAAAGAGCAGGTTGTACTTTTAAACTGTGTGTCATTGTTTTAGTTAGTTCTTAGCTGGCCTGTTTGTATGCAAAAACAATTTAAAATAAGTATTCATTGTTGCTGGGTCTGGCAGAGTCAGAGAAATAAATTGTATTTTAAATTGGTAGTCACAGCCTATATATTGTTTAAATCTGTATCTGATTGGCTAAGTAACTAATCTGTGCAAGTTCTGATACTGTAAATTAATATTGTATTAGGATAAATTACAGTTAAATAGCAGAATATATATATTATCCTATTGTTTATAAGCACTGTTTAAAATTGTATTGCTTGGATGTTAAAAGATTTGTAAATAAGGCTGGTTTTAAAGATAAGCGTGTATAAACTTTGCATAGCATATTTAAATAGTTTTCAAGCGCATATAAATTTATTTCATATTCCTTTTATTGCAAATATATTTCAAAAATGTTCATGGATATTAACAAAATAAAAGAATTCAGATATTTATATTAATTGTATGATTTCTAGTAGATGCATGTTGATTAAGGGTTTCTATTTTTAAGGAAAATTATTATTTGTATTGTGTTATAACCCTGCCATAAGCTGATATATTATTTGGAGAGCACTACTAAGATTTTCATAAATATACTGACACCGTAATCATAGACTTACAAGATACACATGTCTTCTCACATTTAAAAAGAAACAGATTGTATTATGTAGTGCGTAGTGCTTTTAATAGATGATTGGTTAAAAGCACTACGCACTACTTTAACCCTTTCATGGTTTAAATAATTTTGTGCACAATTCAATAGATATTAGAATTGCTAGCATAACTCTATTTGAATGAATTATATATTAACAGCATATTCATATCAAATCATTAAGATCTTAAATCCAGACAATTAAGCATGCAATTAGATACAAATAAATATAAATATAAATAAATATAAAAATTGCATGCTCTATCTGAATCATGAAAGAAAAAATTTGGGTTCAGTATCCCTTTAAGTTTGTTTCCAGCTATCAAGGGCCTCTTAACTTGTTCAATTGCCTGCCACTTGAAGGATGTAACATTTTTATCATGAATCTCAATGAAATGTTTAGACAAGGCAGAGCAAGTTTTGTCTCCTGTAATATATAACAAATGTTCCTTTATACAGGTGGCAACATCACATGGTGTTCTTCCTATGTACTGCCAAAAACATAGATTGCATTAATTGACATAAATGACAAAAGTGCTTCTGCAATTTATGCAGCCCCTTGCATCAAAAAACTGTCTTGTCATAGTCGACATAAAGGGATGCTGAACCCAATTTTTTTTTCTTTTGTGATTCAGATAGAGCATGCAATTTTAAGCAACTTTCTAATTTACTCCTATTATTTCTTTTTCTTTGTTCTCTTGTTCTCTTTATTTGAAAAAGAAGGCACCTAAGCTAAGGAGCCAGCCACTTTTTGGTTCAGACCCTGGACAGCACTTGTTTATTGGTGGGTGAATTTTTCCACCAATCAGCAAGAACAACCCAGGTTGTTCACAAAAATGGGCCGGCATCTAATCTTACATTCTAGCTTTTCAAATAAAGATACTAAGAGAATGAAGAACATTTGATAATAGGAGTAAATTAGAAAGTTGCTTAACCCCTTAACGACCAAGGACGTACGCCACACGTCCTCAAAAAAAATACAGTTAATGACCGAGGACGTGTGGCGTACGTCCTTGGTCTGGAAAGCAGCTGGAAGCGATCCTGTTCACTTCCAGCTGCTTTCCGGTTATTGCAGTGATGCCTCGATATGGAGGCATCCTGCAATAACCCCCCTTGGCCATCCGATGCAGAGAGAGCCACTCTGTGGCCCTCTCTGCACCGGACATCGGTGGCCGGTATCGTTGGTGGGTGGGAGCTTACGTGGGAGGCGGGTGGGCGGCCATCGGTGCTCAGTGTGGAGTGGAGGGGGGCGGGATCGGGCTATATAAGCGAAGGTTTATTAGCGCAAATAGCTGAACCTAAAGTGATTAAATATCTTTCTCCCCAAGACCACTGTGTCAACGGCCTGGATGACAGGTCTGAAAGCTATAACATCACAGCTAAGTGCTTATTATCTATCTCTATTGGTAATAAGTCAGTGAAGCACCTGTTTTTAGTTTTAAATACTCCCCATAATCAAATATACATTGGCAATGATATCTTACATAGATATGCCATAGAAATAGATTTGATTAACTCTTGCCTCTGGAGCAGGTTAAAGGGGGACCCTGGAGTATTTCAGGATGAAAATGCAGCCCTGAAATCAAACCAGCAATTGCCATATGCTGTGAATATGCAGGTATCTAGCGATGTTATAATTCCTGCTGGGGCTGATAAATTTCTTTTACCCTTACAGGTAAAGAGAGGTCAGAAATTAAAAACTTCTGAAACACTGATTTGCCTCTCCCATAGAATACAAAATCTGGGTGTCACAGTAACCTACACTCCTATGGTGAATATTGGAACTATTCCAATATATATTATTGTACATAACATGACCCCACAGGATATAACATTATCCAAGGGAACTACCATAGGATATGCACTGGAATCAAGTTATTACACTTTTGGATTCCAGAATAATGTAATTGGGCTAATACCTGAAGGATACTTAACTGAAGAACAATTAATAGAACAATCCTTTGCATCTATGCCAGAGGGTCTATTTAATATTCAGTCTATTTATCCCTTCAGCTCAGAGGAAGGCATCTGTAAAATTGAAGAAGCCTCTCTAGTGTTTGATCAGCCAATCAAACAGCAAGATTACCCCAATATCCAGAGTCATGGGAGCAATGTAAACTATAATCAAGGGGACCTCACCTCTAGATTGGAAGAAGCCTATGAAATAGGACAGCCTGAAATCTTTCCAGGATTTCAGCAAATAGTCGAAGAGCAAATATCCTTAGCTAATGGCTGTTCCAGCGATGATGAACGCCAACAGCTGCGAGAACTCCTGATGGAGTACAAGGATATTTTTGCTAAGGATTCTTATGACTGTGGTACTACAGACTTGCACATTGCAAGGATACAAACAGATCCCGATGCACCACCTGTATTTGTCAAACAATACAGACTTCCCTTAGCCTCATATGATTCTCTTGCAGAGATCATAAGGAATTTGGAAGAAAGAGGTATTATCAGACAGGTGCACAGCTCTTATAATAATCCTATTCTAGGTGTCCTTAAGCCCAATGGACAATGGCGTTTGTGTGCTGACTTAAGACAGCTAAACAAACGAGTATACATGTCTGGCTGGCCTGTACCATACATTGACCAGTGCCTAGCACAAATGCAGGGATCCAAAATATTCACTGCCATTGATTGTGCACAGGGATACTGGACCATAAAGGTACATGAAGAGGACCAATATAAGCTGGCATTCTCTTTCCAAAAGGTCCAATATGCATTCCAGAGACTTCCATTTGGATACATAAATTCTGGACATGAATTTGCTGTATTCATGCATAAGGCTATGCCTGACGCACTGGAAAGTGGGACCTTATCTTATGTTGATGATGTTTTAATCAAAAGCACAGACTTTGAAAAACACATCGCAGAGCTTAAACACATCCTCAGCCAACTTAAAAGGGCAGGTGTCAAATTATCCCTACAAAAAGCTCAATGGTGCCGCACTCGTGTAAACTTCTTGGGACATGAAGTTACTTTTGAAGGATTAAATCCCCAGAAGAAAAAGGTGGAAGCTATAGTGAATTCTAAAAACCCAACTAACTTAAAGGAATTGAGATCATTCCTGGGTATGACAAATTATTCTCGCAAATTAATTGATAATTACGCGGAATTAGCTAAACCACTACTACTTCTTCTAAAGAAAGAAATGGCACTGGAGTGAGTCTCAAGAGACAGCCATCAGAGAGCTGAAGAGAAAACTCACTCAAGCACCTTGCTTAGCCTACCCTGAAGGTGGTAAACCTTTCTTCTTAGAGACAGGTTACACAGATATAAGCATGAGTGCTGTTTTAAACCAAAAGCATGATAATTTGAACAAAGCCATTGCTTATGCGAGCAAAAATCTATCCCCAGTAGAAATAAAATTTAGCGATTGTGAAAAAGCCCTCTTATCTACTGTATGGGCTCTACAAAATTTCCGCAGCTATATACAGGGCAAGAAAATTATTGTAGAAACGGCCCACCAGCCTTTGCTATATTTGCAAAGTGAGAGAATAAGAGATGGGAATTTGTCAAATAGCCGCATAACAGCGTGGACTCTTTCATTACAAGGCTGGCCATTAGAAATTCGCTACAAGCAGAGTAAAAAGAATCCAGTTGCACAGGGGCTTGCTGAGCTCCACGACTGTACTGCTAGAGATCCTGGGGAAGAATTATCAGAAGATGATTTTCTGGAGGAACAATTGCTTTCCCCATATAAAATATACAATGAGGACCATTGTCAAACATTACCTTGGGTGTATGTTGATGGTTGTTCTTACCATGCCACTATTGATAATGAGCGCAGATTAGTCACTGGCATTGGTATAACTGGGACAAATGGATTCCCAGATATATCTATAGGTTTCAACATTGGACCAAGATCCAGTCAAGTTGCAGAACTAACTGCTGTTTTCAAAACCATTGAAATGGCTATTGAACATGGTATTCATGAATTTGTGATCATAACTGACTCAAATTATGTGTGTGACAGTTTTGTTGAATACCTGCCAACTTGGAAAAGAAATGGCATGCAGAAAAGCAATAACAAACCAGTCAAGCATGGCAAGTTGTTCTGCGAGATTGATAATCTGGTGGTATCCAATGATTTAACCATACACTGGAAAAAGACCAAGGGTCATTCCAGAGTTCTAGGTCCGGATAAGGAAGGCAATGACCTTGCGGATTCATTAGCCAAACAAGGAGCCATAACTGGAGAACTCCTTAATATTGACCACTTAATGGGTGCAATTCAGGTAGAAGCCATTACCAGAAACCAGGCAAAACAACAGAGTGAGCCTAGCTTGGTACAATGGAGTCAGGATTCTCCTAGTGAGGACCTGATCACTAGTCAAAAAGAAGACCCCATTGTAGGCATCTTCTATAAATACATAGAAGATCCTGAAAGCATCCCCATCTCAAAAGATGATTGTATTGGCAAAGAAGATCTTAGAATCTTAATAAAATCCAGATCACAATTCAAGTTACAGGATGGTTTGTTAATTAGAACCTCCAAAACTGGCATCCAGCAGTGGGTAGTACCCACCAAGTTCAGAGGTCTAATGCTTCAACGTGCCCATGATGCCCCCACGTCTGGTCATCGTGGTGCCAAACTCACGTATGAAATATTGCGTGATTATGCTTTTTGGCCACACATGTTGAAAGATGTTCAAACCTACTGTCAAGGGTGTTTAATCTGCCCACAGTTCCAACCCACTGCGCCAATGCATAGAGCGCCATTGCAGAAGAGGGGGATGGTAATGCCATGGTCAGATATACAAATTGATTTTATCGGTCCAGTAACAAGGTCATCAAGAGGTAACAAATACATGTTAACCGTGACATGCCTGTTCACTAAATGGGTAGAGTGCATTAGTGCACCTAACAAGAGTGCTGAAACATGTGCAGCGTTGCTCATCAACCACGTATTTTCCCGATTTGGTTTACCCCAAAGAATCGAGTCAGATCGGGGGACCCACTTCACTAGCGAAGTGATGACCAAAATGTGGAAAATACTAGGGGTAAAAAGAAAGCTCCATATTGCTTATAGAGCTGCCTCAAGTGGTGGTGTAGAGCGTTACAACCAGTCCATTGTTAAAATCCTCAAAAAGTTTGTGAGTGAAACGGGTAAAGACTGGGATGTAAAACTACCTCTAGTCTTAATGGCATTAAGAGCAACTCCAAGTAGTGCTACCAAAATGTCACCTTTTGAACTGATGACTGGTAGAAGAATGGTTCTACCTCAGCATCTACTGTACCGTACATTAGAGCAAAACTTGATAAACGCTGCCAATACACATCAATATGTGGAAAACCTAAGAAAGCACCTGCAATATGCCTTTGCATTTGCTCAAAGGAATTTAGAAAGAGCCGCAACTGCCACTAAAACCTATTATGATCTCAAAACATCCAAAAAGGAATATGAAATAAATGATAAAGTTTATCTTTATAACTTTGGAAGAGATCAGGTTAGGGAGAAGAAATTTCTACCCTCATGGAAAGGTCCTTTCGTCATTACTGACAAAATATCTCCAGTGGCCTATAAAATAAGGATTCCCAAAAATGAAAGTTTCATAGATAAATGGGTCCATATCAATCAATTGCGGGCATGTCATCCCAGATCCCAACTACAAGTCATAGAGGGAGAATGAAGTGTCCTATCCCCAAATGCACTAAAGACCTACTGTAGTTTAAAGATGCCTAGCTGATGAGCATGAAGGTTAAAAAATGACAGACTATCTACATAGAAGACTGTCTATGGTGTGTACGGTCAACATCCTCACCAAATACCATTGACTTTAGGCCAATTTAAATACATGTGTCCTACATCTATTTAAAATCGGAAGGGGGATTTATGTCAAGGTATATGTGAGGTTAATAAATATATATTTTAATCATATATTTCAAGATTAATAAATCTGTATCTTTGATCAGATATTTTACTGATCAGTAGAAAATGACTCATTGCATTCAGAAAAACTGACTTCAAACAGGTTTAATTCTCCCCCACTTTTTCAATTACACAGGAAACTAATAAAGATTACTTTAAAAGAGAAATTCCTAGCTAAAGTGAGAACAATAGAACATTTGGTTTAATTAAAATGTTAACACAGTTTCAGAAACCATATGTGTGATTGCTTGGGAATGTGAGATAAAATCTATTTACCCCTCCCAATGTACCTAAGAATCTAGCTCAGGTGACAAATCTTATGAGAATTTCAGCATTTACTTAGGTGCTGGGGACCCCATGTGGTGAGTAAGAGACAAAAAGTCTGGAATCTAAAGTTACTGAAAGGGCAATGAAAACCTTAGGGTAACACAAAGAAAGCAAATGGCTCACAATAAAATCTTAAAACAACTATGTTATAGGCAGGTAAAATACATTTCAGCATTATAAGAAAATATATATATTTTTAATGGATATGTGACGGTCTTTTATATGATAATAAATATAAACGCATTGTATTAATAGATAATTGCTGCATGGGATATTTATATAGGAAATAAATTCAGAATTAGTATAGATTAAATAGCCATTTTAATAATCCCATATTTGAAGTGCATATATATAACATAAATCTTCTATTTTTCAGATGGATCGTAGAGAACACAAGGCAGACAGAACTATTGGAAATATAAAAATGGGCTGTTATTTCTATAGAAATGCCAAGATACTGATAAAATTATAATGCATTTTAAGCTAATAATTAGCAGTATTAAATTGCTTTAATATAATAAAATGTTAATAATATAAAACATGATGTTTCATATCAAAACGATCAGGAAATTGATCTGATGCTGCTTCACCTATAATTAATATTGGAAGAGATTAATACAAGAAATTATGGCAGTTATTACATAGTTTAAAGAAATAATAATTTCACTGTCTAAAAATGCTGTATTTGTTTGTGTTGTACTGTCTGCTGCCACCTGGTGTTATGTTGCGAGAACTACAGCCAGAAGGCTTTTTGGCTGTTAAAAATGAAATTTCCAAGGGCCAATCCGATTAGACTTCCCAGGTGACCAATGGGAAGGTCAGCTCCCGTAGTGCCACCCACATGATTTCATCAATGATTGAAAACATATATAAGTAAGCAAAAGAGAAATAGAGAAAAAGGCTGTTTTTAACTTTGGATAATATCTGCTGGTGGGCATTTTGAAACCATTTTGAACAAGCTGACTACCTCTTTCTCATTGATTACAAAAATTACTTATCTGTCTTCTGAGATGAAACAAGAAATTTCTGGTAACTGAATTATCGATTTTGATCATTTTGGTAAAGTATAAAAAAAGGGGCTGCTAATTACATGTGGTATTTTAAAGTCACTGCAGTTTAAATTACAGTTAATAGATTTAAAGAGCAGGTTGTACTTTTAAACTGTGTGTCATTGTTTTAGTTAGTTCTTAGCTGGCCTGTTTGTATGCAAAAACAATTTAAAATAAGTATTCATTGTTGCTGGGTCTGGCAGAGTCAGAGAAATAAATTGTATTTTAAATTGGTAGTCACAGCCTATATATTGTTTAAATCTGTATCTGATTGGCTAAGTAACTAATCTGTGCAAGTTCTGATACTGTAAATTAATATTGTATTAGGATAAATTACAGTTAAATAGCAGAATATATATATTATCCTATTGTTTATAAGCACTGTTTAAAATTGTATTGCTTGGATGTTAAAAGATTTGTAAATAAGGCTGGTTTTAAAGATAAGCGTGTATAAACTTTGCATAGCATATTTAAATAGTTTTCAAGCGCATATAAATTTATTTCATATTCCTTTTATTGCAAATATATTTCAAAAATGTTCATGGATATTAACAAAATAAAAGAATTCAGATATTTATATTAATTGTATGATTTCTAGTAGATGCATGTTGATTAAGGGTTTCTATTTTTAAGGAAAATTATTATTTGTATTGTGTTATAACCCTGCCATAAGCTGATATATTATTTGGAGAGCACTACTAAGATTTTCATAAATATACTGACACCGTAATCATAGACTTACAAGATACACATGTCTTCTCACATTTAAAAAGAAACAGATTGTATTATGTAGTGCGTAGTGCTTTTAATAGATGATTGGTTAAAAGCACTACGCACTACTTTAACCCTTTCATGGTTTAAATAATTTTGTGCACAATTCAATAGATATTAGAATTGCTAGCATAACTCTATTTGAATGAATTATATATTAACAGCATATTCATATCAAATCATTAAGATCTTAAATCCAGACAATTAAGCATGCAATTAGATACAAATAAATATAAATATAAATAAATATAAAAATTGCATGCTCTATCTGAATCATGAAAGAAAAAATTTGGGTTCAGTATCCCTTTAAGTTTGTTTCCAGCTATCAAGGGCCTCTTAACTTGTTCAATTGCCTGCCACTTGAAGGATGTAACATTTTTATCATGAATCTCAATGAAATGTTTAGACAAGGCAGAGCAAGTTTTGTCTCCTGTAATATATAACAAATGTTCCTTTATACAGGTGGCAACATCACATGGTGTTCTTCCTATGTACTGCCAAAAACATAGATTGCATTAATTGACATAAATGACAAAAGTGCTTCTGCAATTTATGCAGCCCCTTGCATCAAAAAACTGTCTTGTCATAGTCGACATAAAGGGATGCTGAACCCAATTTTTTTTTCTTTTGTGATTCAGATAGAGCATGCAATTTTAAGCAACTTTCTAATTTACTCCTATTATTTCTTTTTCTTTGTTCTCTTGTTCTCTTTATTTGAAAAAGAAGGCACCTAAGCTAAGGAGCCAGCCACTTTTTGGTTCAGACCCTGGACAGCACTTGTTTATTGGTGGGTGAATTTTTCCACCAATCAGCAAGAACAACCCAGGTTGTTCACAAAAATGGGCCGGCATCTAATCTTACATTCTAGCTTTTCAAATAAAGATACTAAGAGAATGAAGAACATTTGATAATAGGAGTAAATTAGAAAGTTGCTTAACCCCTTAACGACCAAGGACGTACGCCACACGTCCTCAAAAAAAATACAGTTAATGACCGAGGACGTGTGGCGTACGTCCTTGGTCTGGAAAGCAGCTGGAAGCGATCCTGTTCACTTCCAGCTGCTTTCCGGTTATTGCAGTGATGCCTCGATATGGAGGCATCCTGCAATAACCCCCCTTGGCCATCCGATGCAGAGAGAGCCACTCTGTGGCCCTCTCTGCACCGGACATCGGTGGCCGGTATCGTTGGTGGGTGGGAGCTTACGTGGGAGGCGGGTGGGCGGCCATCGGTGCTCAGTGTGGAGTGGAGGGGGGCGGGATCGGGGGCGGGAGCTACGGGTGCGCGCACGGGAGCGCGAGCGTGCACGGGGGTGGTGGGCGGGCGCGTGCACGGGGCGGGAGCGGGTGGGAACCGCTACACTACAGAAAAAAAAGGTTAAAAATTAAAAACACCATTACAGTAAAATATAATCTAAGGGACCTGGAAGGGGTTGGGGGTTGGTCTCGGTGGGGGGGGAAAGCTACACTACAGAAAAGGGAATTTAAAAAAAAAAAAATGCACATTTTGTTACAAAACTGGGTACTGGCAGACAGCTGCCAGTACCCAAGATGGCGCCCACTATTGCAGAGGGGAAGGGTTAGAGAGCAGTTTGGTGGGGGATCAGTGAGGTTGGGGTCTAAGGGGGGATCCTACACATCAGCATATGTAAATATGCTTTTTTTTTTTTTTAAAAAAAGGGCCAAATACCTTTTATTTTAGTACTGGCAGAGTTTCTGCCAGTACTTAAGATGGCGGGGACAATTGTGGGGTGGGGGAGGGAAGAGAGCTGTTTGGGAGGGATCAGGGGGTCTGATGTTTCAGGTGGGAGGCTGAGCTCTACACTAAAGCTAAAATTAACCCTGCAAGCTCCCTACAAGCTACATAATTAACCCCTTCACTGCTAGCCATAATACACGTGTGATGCGCAGCGGCATTTAGAGGCCTTCTAATTACCAAAAAGCAATGCCAAAGCCATATATGTCTGCTATTCCTGAACAAAGGGGATCCCAGAGAAGCATTTACAACCATTTGTGCCATAATTGCAGAAGCTGTTTGTAAATAATTTCAGTGAGAAACCTAAAATTGAGAAAAAATTAACGTTTTTTTTAATTTGATCGCATTTGGCGGTGAAATGGTGGCATGAAATATACCAAAATTGGCCTAGATCAATACTTGGGGTTGTCTACTACACTACACTAAAGCTAAAACTACCCCAAAAAGCTCCCTACATGCTCCCTAATTAACCCCTTCACTGCTGGGCATAATACACGTGTGGTGCGCAGTGGCATTTAGCGGCCTTCTAATTACCAAAAAGCAACACCAAAGTCATATATGTCTGCTATTTCTGAACAAAGCGGATCCCAGAGAAGAATTTACAACCATTTATGCCATAATTGCACAAGCTGTTTGTAAATAATTTAAGTTAGAAACCAAAAGTTTGTGAAAAAATTTGTGAAAAGTGAACGATTTTTTTGTATTTGATTGCATTTGGCGGTGAAATGGTGGCATGAAATATACCAAAACGGGCCTAGATCAATACTTTGGGATGTCTACTAAAAAAAAATATATACATGTCAATGGATATTCAGAGATTCCTGAAAGATATCAGTGCTCTAATGTAACTAGCGCTAATTTTGAAAAGAAATGGTTTGGAAATAGCAAAGTGCTACTTGTATTTATGGCCCTATAACTTACAAAAAAAGCAAAGAACATGTAAACATTGGGTATTTCTAAACTCAGGACAAAATTTAGAAACTATTTAGCACGGTGTTTTTTGGTGGTTGTAGATGTGTAACAGATTTTGGGGGTCAAAGTTAGAAAAAGTGTGTTTTTTTCTATTTTTTCCTCATATTTTATAAATTTTTTTATAGTAAATTATAAGATATGATGAAAATAATGGTATCTTTAGAAAAACGATATATAATATGTGTGGGTACAGTAAATGAGTAAGAGGAAAATTACAGCTAAACACAAACACTGCAGAAATGTAAAAATAGCCTTGGTCCCAAACGGACAGAAAATGGAAAAGTGCTGTGGTCATTAAGGGGTTAAAATCGCATGCTCTATTTGAAACACAAAAGAAAAAATTTGGGTCTAGTGTTCCTTTAAAGCTCTTATTTACACTAATGTGGTAACAAAACTTACATGTCTTTCTCCCACATCTAAAAGTACCATTGTGGTATAGCCATGAACTTTGTATCTGGCAGATCTTCTATATTCAATATTAGAAAGGTTCTTCACACTGTTTGCTTTTATAGTAGGAACCATTTCGCCCTACCAGAGGCCTTCCTATTGTCTTTGGATGCGGAAAAGGCCTCCAACAGGCTAGAATGGAACTTTATGATCATTGTATTGGAGGGGTTTGGGTTGGATGGAAATTTCCTGAAAACAGTGTAATCTATTTATTCAAAGGCAAAAGCGACACTGATGATTTACAATGATCTATCTAGTTCCTTCTCACTTTCAAGACTCACCCATCAGGGATGCCCCTTGTCCCCCCTTTTGTTTGACTTAGTTTTAGAACCATTGGCAGTGAGATTAAGGGAACTAATCCCAGTATAAAACTAGGGCAATCTTCAATTCAAACTCTTGTTTGCAGATGACTTGTTAATTTTCGTTTCTGACCCAACCTTATAAAGTTAGGGTGGCATTAGGTGTAGAGGTTACTAGTTTAAATTAGTTTATTGTGATGTGGCGGGCTTTCGGTTTAGGGGTTAATATTTTAATTTAGTATATTTCGTTGTGGGGGCTTGTGGTTTAGGGGTTAATAGGTTTATTATAGTGGCAGCGGTGTAGTTAATAACTTAAGTATAGTGGGGTGATGTGGGCGGACAGCAGATTAGGGGTTAATAATATTTAAATAGTGTTTGCGATGTGGGAGGGCGTTGGTTTAGAGGTTAATAACTTTATTATAGTGGTGACGATGTTGGGGAGCGGCGGAATAGGGGTTAATACATTTTATTAGTGGCGGCGATGTTGGGAGCGGCAGAATAGGGGTTAATAAGTTTAATATAGTATTTGCGATGTGGGAGGACCTCGGTTTAGGGGTTAATAGGTAGTTTATGGGTGTTAGTGTACTTTTTAGCACTTTAGTTATGAGTTTTATGTAACAGTTTTGTTGCGTAAAACTCATAACTACTGCTCTCAGATGGCGTTACGGATCGTGTCGGTATAGGGTGTAACGCAAGCTTTTTAGCCTCAACGCAAAACTCGTAATGGCTGCGCTATGGAAAACCCATAAAAAACATACGGCTAGATTACGAGTTTTGTCGGTAAAGCTGTGTGGTGCTAACGAGCAGTTTTCAGTCACTGCTCACCTGCAAACAACGCTGGTATTACGAGTTTTATCAAACTCGGCGCAGAAAAGTGAGTGGAGAGCAAAATTTAGCTCCACATCTCACCTCAATACCAGCGCTGCTTACGGTAGCGGTGAGCTGGCTAAACGTGCTCGTGCACGATTTCCCCATAGGAAACAATGGGGCAGAGCCGGCTGAAAAAAAAATAACACCGGCAAAAAAGCAGCGTTCAGCTCCTAACGCAGCCCCATTGATTCCTATGGGGAAATACATTTTATGTCTACACCTAACACCCTAACATGAACCCCGAGTCTAAACACCCCTAATCTTACACTTATTAATCCATAATCTGCCGCCCCCGACATCGCAGAAACCTGCATTATATTATTAACCCCTAATCTGGCGCTCCGGACACCGCCGCCACCTACATTATACTTATGAACCCCTAATATGCTGCCCCCAACATCGTCGACACCTACATTATATTTATTAACCCCTAATCTGCCGCCCACAATGTCGCTGCAACCTAACTACACTTATTAACCCCTAATCTGCCGCCCCCAACGTCGCCACCACTATATTAAAATTATTAACCCCTAAACCTAAGTCTAACCCTAACCCTAACCTACCCTAGCTTAAATATAATTTAAATAAATCTAAATAAAATAACTACAATTAACTAAATTATTCCTATTTAAAACTAAATGTACTTACCTATAAAATAAACCCTAAGCTAGCTACAACATAACTAATTGTTACATTGTAGCTAGCTTAGGGTTTATTTTTATTTTACAGGCAACTTTGTATTTATTTTAACTAGGTACACTAGTTATTAAATAGTTACTAACTATTTAATAACTACCTAGCTAAAATAAATACAAAAGTACCTGTAAAATAAAACCTAACCTAAGTTACAATTACATCTAACACTACACTATAATTAAATAAATTACCTAAATTAAATTAAATTAATTACAATTAAATAAAATAAACTAAAGTACAAAAAGTTACAGAAAATAATAAAAAAATTACAAGTTTTTAAACTAATTACACCTAATCTAATCCCCCTAATAAAATAAAAAAGCCCCCCAAAATAATAAAAAGCCCTACCCTATACTAAATTACAAATAGCCCTTAAAAGTGCCTTTTGCGGGGCATTGTCCCAAAGTAATCAGCTCTTTTACCTGTAAAAAAAAAATACAATACCCCCCACAACATTAAAACCCACCACCCACACAACCAACCCTACTCTAAAACCCACCAAATCGCGCTGGATGGATGAAGATAGAAGATGCCGTCTGGATGAAGACTTCTGCCCGTCTGGAGGACCTCTTCTTCCCGGCTTGGATGAAGACTTCTGCCCGTCTGGAGGACCACTTCGCCCGTCTTTGTTGAGGACTTCGGCCCGGTTGGGTGAAGACGTCTCAAGGTAGGGTGATCTTCAAGGGGTTAGTGTTAGGTTTTATTAAGGGGGGATTGGGTGGGTTTTAGAGTAGGGTTGGGTGTGTGGGTGGTGGGTTTTAATGTTGGGGGGTATTGTATTTTTTTTTTACAGGTACAATGTAACTCTTAGTTATATTGTAGCTAGCTTAGGGTTTATTTTATAGGTAAGTATTGAGTTTTAAATTGGAATAATTTAGTTAATTGTAGTAATTTTAATTAGATTTATTTAAATAATATTTAAGTTAGGGGTGTTAGGGTTAGGGTTAGACTTAGATTTAGGGGTTAATACATTTAATATAGTGGTGGCGATGTTGGGGCGGCAGATTAGGGTTAATAAATGTAGGTAGGTGGCGGCGATGTTAGGGACGGCAGATTAGGGGTTAATAAAATTTAACTAGTGTTTGCGAGGCGGGAGTGCGGCGGTTTAGGGGTTAATATATTTATTAAAGTGGCAGCGATGTCCGGTTCAGCAGATTAGGGGTTACATTTTTTTATTTTAGTGTTTGCGATGTGGGGGGGCCTCGGTTTAGCGGTCAATAGGTAGTTTATGGGTGTTTGTGTACTTTTTAGCACTTTAGTTAAGTGTTTTATACTATGGCGTTAGCCCATAAAACTCTTAACTACTGACTCAAATGCATTAGGGATCTTGGAGGTAGAGGGTGTACCGCTCACTTTGAGGAAGACTCGTAATACCGGCGTTAGGAAAATCCCATTGAAAATATAGGATACGCAATTGACGTAAATGGATTTGCGGTATTTTCGAGTCGCGAAAAAAAGTGAGCAGTACACCTGTACCTGCAAGACTCGTAATACCAGAGGGCGTTAAAAAGCAGCGTTGGGACCTCTCAATGCTGCTTTTTAACCCTAACGCAAGACTCGTAATCTAGGCGTTAATTTTTACGAGTGCGGGACTGATGTTGCATTACAGGCTAAAAGGCTTGCGGTACAGCTATACCGACAAGACTTGTAATGGCTGCGTTGCTGTTTTAACGCTGAAATTACCATTTTTTCAGCATTAAAAGACGAAAGCACAACTCGTAATCTACCTGTAAGAGTACAGTAGTAACTAAATAAGAGTACAAGAGTAGAGTAGTAACTAAATAAGAGTACAGGCGTACAGTACTAACTAAATAAGAGTACAAGAGTACCGTACTAACTAAATAAGAGTACAAGAGTACAATAGTAACTAAATAAGAGTACAGGCGTACAGTACTAACTAAATAATAGTACAAGAGTACAATAGTAACTAAATAAGAGTAGAAGAGTACAATAGTAACTAAATATGAGTACAAGAGTACAGTAGCAACTAAATAAGAGTTCAATACTAACTAAATAAGAGTACACAAGCACAATTAGTAACTAAATAAGAGTACATGAGCACAATTACGGCTAGATTTAGAGTTTTGTCGGTAACGACCCGCATAGCTAACGCCGGCTTTTTTCTGGCCGCACCATAAAAATAACTCTGGTATTGAGAGTCCACAAAAAGGCTGCGTTAGGCTCCAAAAAAGGAGCGTAGAGCATTTTTAACGCAGCTTCAACTCTCGATACCAGAGTTGCTTACGCAAGCGGCCAGCCTCAAAAACGTGCTCGTGCACGATTCCCCCATAGGAAACAATGGGGCTGTTTGAGCTGAAAAAAAACCTAACACCTGCAAAAAAGCCGCATTCAGCTCCTAACGCAGCCCCATTGTTTGCTATGGGGAAACACTTCCTACGTCTGCACCTAACACCCTAACATGTACCCCGAGTCTAAACACCCCTAGCCTTACACTTATTAACCCCTAATCTGCCGCCCCCGCTATCGCTGACCCCTGCATATTATTATTAACCCCTAATCTGCCACTCTGGACACCGCCGCTACTTACATTATCCTTATGTACCCCTAATCTGCTGCCCCTAACACCGCCGACCCCTATATTATATTTATTAACCCCTAATCTGCCCCCCACAACGTCGCCTCCACCTGCCTACACTGATTAACCCCTAATCTGCCGACCGGACCTGAGCGCTACTATAATAAAGTTATTAACCCCTAATCCGCCTCACTAACCCTATAATAAATAGTATTAACCCCTAATCTGCCCTCCCTAACATCGCCGACACCTAACTTCAATTATTAACCCCTAATCTGCTGACCGGAGCTCACCGCTATTCTAATAAATGTATTAACCCCTAAAGCTAAGTCTAACCCTAACTCTGATCGGAACAGCCAATAGAATGCAAGCTCAATCTGATTGGCTGATCGAATCAGCCAATCGGATTGAACTTGATTCTGATTGGCTGATTCCATCAGCCAATCAGAATATTCCTACCTTAATTCCGATTGGCTGATAGAATCCTATCAGCCAATCGGAATTCGAGGGACGCCATCTTGGATGACGTCATTTAAAGGAACCGTCATTCGTCGTTCAGTCGTCGGGCCGGATGGATGTTCCGCGTCGGAGGTCTTCAGGATGCTGCCGCTTCGCTCCGGATGGATGACGATAGAAGATGCCGCCTGGATGAAGACTTCAATTGGATGGAAGACCTCTTCTGCCCCGCTTGGATGAAGACTTCGACCGGATCATGGACCTCTTCAGCCCCCCGCTTGGGCTTGGATCAGGACATCGGAGGAGCTCTTCAGGACGGATCGGTGAACCTGGTAGGGTGAAGACAAGGTAGGAAGATCTTCAGGGGCTTAGTGTTAGGTTTATTTAAGGGGGGTTTGGGTTAGATTAGGGGTATGTGGGTGGTGGGTTGTAATGTTGGGGGGGGTATTGTATGTTTTTTTTTACAGGCAAAAGAGCTGAACTTCTTGGGGCATGCCCCGCAAAGGGCCCTGTTCAGGGCTGGTAAGGTAAAAGAGCTTTTAACTTTAGTAATTTAGAATAGGGTAGGGTATTTTTTATTTTGGGGGTCTTTGTTATTTTATTAGGGGGCTTAGAGTAGGTGTAATTAGTTTAAAATTGTTGTAATATTTTTCTTATGTTTGTAAATATTTTTTTATTTTTTGTAACTTAGTTCTTTTTTATTTTTTGTACTTTAGTTAGTTTATTTCATTGTATTTATTTGTAGATATTGTATTTAATTAATGTATTGATAGTGTAGTGTTATGTTTAATTGTAGGTAATTGTAGGTATTTAATTTAATTAATTTAATGATAGTATAGTGTTAGGTTTAATTGTAACTTAGGTTAGGATTTATTTTACAGGTAATTTTGTAATTATTTTAACTAGGTAACTATTTCATAGCTATTGTACCTGGTTAAAATAATTACAAAGTTGCCTGTAAAATAAATATTAATCCTAAAATAGCTACAATGTAATTATAATTTATATTGTAGCTATATTAGGATTTATTTTACAGGTAAGTATTTAGCTTTAAATAGGAATAATTTATTTAATAAGAGTTAATTAATTTCGTTAGATTTAAATTATATTTAATTTAGGGGGGTGTTAGTGTTAGGGTTAGACTTAGCTTTAGGGGTTAATACATTTATTAGAATAGCGGTGAGCTCCGGTCGGCAGATTAGGGGTTAATAATTGAAGTTAGGTGTCGGCGATGTTAGGGAGGGCAGATTAGGGGTTAATACTATTTATTATAGGGTTAGTGAGGCGGATTAGGGGTTAATAACTTTATTATAGTAGCGCTCAGGTCCGGTCGGCAGATTAGGGGTTAATCAGTGTAGGCAGGTGGAGGCGACGTTGTGGGGGGCAGATTAGGGGTTAATAAATATAATATAGGGGTCGGCGGTGTTAGGGGCAGCAGATTAGGGGTACATAGCTATAATGTAGGTGGCAGCGCTTTGCGGTCGGCAGATTAGGGGTTAATTATTGTAGGTATCTGGCGGCGACGTTGTGGGGGGCAGGTTAGGGGTTAATAAATATAATATAGGGGTCGGCGGTGTTAGGGGCAGCAGATTAGGGGTACATAAGTATAACGTAGGTGGCGGTCGGCAGATTAGGGGTTAAAAAAATTTAATCGAGTGGCGGCGATGTGGGGGGACCTCGGTTTAGGGGTACATAGGTAGTTTATGGGTGTTAGTGTACTTTAGGGCACAGTAGTTAAGAGCTTTATGAACCGGCGTTAGCCCAAAAAGCTCTTAACTCCTGTTTTTTTTTCTGCGGCTGGAGTTTTGTCGTTAGAATTCTAACGCTCACTTCAGACACGACTCTAAATACCGGAGTTAGAAAGATCCCATTGAAAAGATAGGATACGCAATTTACGTAAGGGGATCTGCGGTATGGAAAAGTCGCGGCTGAAAAGTGAGCGTTAGACCCTTTTTTCAGTGACTCCAAATACCGGCGGTAGCCTAAAACCAGCGCTAGGAGCCTCTAACGCTGGTTTTCACGGCTACCGCCAAACTCTAAATCTAGGCCTTAGTAACTAAATAAGAGTACATGAGCACAATTAGTAACTAAATAAGAGTACAAGAGTACAATATTAAATGTTTGAAATTAAGATTTTACATGTTTTAAAAGATAGGGGAGAAAAATGTTGTAAGAGCAGATAAATAAGGAAGCCTGTGAGACTGTAAAAAAAGATGGGCATATAAGGTAGATCCCTAGAAATTACAGAGGTTTGGCAACTATAGCCATGCTCATAGCCTGCTTAAACATCCCTTTGGCCCACCTAGGGGTATTAGACTCCATTTAAGAAGCTGTAAATGTCTGCAGCCGATAGTTAAGAATTAGCAGTCATCAAACTGCGGCTTCAAAACATATACCAACTATGTGCTGGTGTTTTTTAAACCCCCCCTGGACTTGATTGAGTAAGGTGATTGACAGCCCTTGCTCTAAAGCAATTGGTCGTACGAGCAAAGGGCAGTGTTGCACAAGCAGCAACTTGTGCAATGATATATACAGGCAGCATGTTGCTGCTTGCTAGCTGGAATGTCAGGCGGACAGGGGCGGAGATGTCTGCCTGGTCTTTGATAAAAGGACCCTACAGATTACATACTCAAGATCCTACCCCTCTCAGCTTGGATCCACCCATAAAATGGCAGTGGGAAAGCTCTTTAACCTCCACATCCCAGAAAAGCCTCTAGGTGTCAGGGTTTTTTCCCTGTTTTGTTTGCCATGTGCTGCTGGCAGCCATTTTACTCACCTCTCTTGCTGACTCTGGTGCATACTGTGTGATGCTGCTCATTTCCTGCACTTCCTTTTATGGCCAGAGTGGTGTACACCATCTGTGTGAGACAGGATGCAGTCTCAGAATTGTGATGTCATCACTTATTATTTAAAGGGCCTCTCACGCTCGGCTGCTGGGAAGCTCTGACAGTCCTCTCTGTGTGCTTGATTGACAGGTAGTCTGAGCTGCCCCTTCCTGATGATGTCACGACCAGGCTTTTTATTCCGGGCTTCCTGTTTCTTCAGTGCCCGTTTGTTTGTTCCTCTTTGTGGCTTCTGTGAGGAATTTGCTGTGGAAACTCTCTAACTCCTGATTTTCTGTTGCCAATCTCTTCAAGGACTGACTATGCTGGGTTAACCTTCAAACTTCCTGATTACCTGTTTCCAAACAATGCAAGTACTGTTTATTCTGTGAAACTCTCTAACTGCATGTTAACCTGCTGCCAAATTCTGCAAATACTGTTTATTCTGTGAAACTCTCAAACTGCATTTTAACCTACTGCCAAACTCTGCAAATACTGTTAAGTCAGTGTTAACCTTCAAACTACCTGATAGACTGTTGCCAGACTCTGCAAGTACTGATTATTCTGTGTTAACCCTCAAACTACCTGATATACTGTTATCAAACTCTGCAAGTTCTGACTATTCAGTGTTAACCCTCAAACTGCTGGTTAACCTGTTGCAAACTCTGCAAGGACTGACTACACAGTGTTAACCCTCAAACTGCCTGATAACAAATTACCTACTCCTGCATTATTAACTGTTTCTTGTTTTACCCTTCTTCTGTCTGAGTATAAGTGCACTATCCCTGCTCTCCTGATTCTGTGGAAGACATTTCCTGAAACCAGTTCCTTATTCAGAAGTCTATCTGGCTGATATCTTGAATTACTTTGGACACAGGCTAACCCTGCTCCATATCGTGAGTACATTGTTTTTTGGAGGTTGTCGTAGGGTCACGTCCTGGATTAAACTCAGAGTGCAAGGGTATTGTTTAAGTTCGCCCTAACATTTGGGTCTTCTTCTGAACATTTCCTAACCTGACAGTACAAACGGGCCATAATATGGACCCTGATGAGTTATCCAGGACTAGGAAATCATTCTGCTCATTTGCAATCTTTGGATTCCAAGCTTGACCAGATTACTGCTCTGCTACATAACCTCTCCGCTCCTTCTCAAGCTACGCGACTCCTGCTGCCGCTGCTACTAGCACCAATGCTGTCTTTAATCCACCTCAACCTGTTGGACAGAATATACCACGAATCCCACTTCCAGATAAATATGACGGTAATCCTGGAGAATGCCGTGGATTCCTTAATCAATGTCGTTTACACTTCAGAAACAATCCTCAAGTTTTTTCCAATTCCACTTCCAAAATCACCTTTATTATTTCCCTCATGAAGGGTAAGGCTCTAGCCTGGGTATCCCCTCTTTTATAGAAGAATGATCCTTTACTACAGGATGTGGAATTATTTGTGTCCATTTTTTCTTCTGTTTTTGACAAGCCTGGGAGGTCTGCAGCTGCTGAGGCAGGATTGTTGGATCTAAGACAGGGATCCCTTTCGGTAGCTCAATATGCTATTGAATTCAGGACTTTAGCCGCAGAAACTGATTGGAACCATGGAGCCTTACGGGCAGCCTTTCGCAAAGGACTTTGCGAACGCCTTAAGGATGAACTTGTATTTCGGGAACTCCCTGATTCATTGGTGGGTCTTATCAATTTATGTATTACTCTTGATGCCCGGCATTCTGAACGTCTTCAGGAGAGAGATAGGAATCGGAGATCCTTTGTTAAATCTTCTTTTTGTCCTCCTATTCGAACCTCAAGTCTTTCTAATAATAATTCCCAATCTCCTGAGTCTGTGGAACTCAGCTATCCTCTGCCGCTCATTTCTGAGTTATTTGATCGTCTTCAAGGTGCTTCTATTTTTTCCAAGTTAGATCTCCGTGGGGCCTACAATTTGGTCAGAATCCGTAAAGGAGACGAATGGAAGATGGCATTTAACACTAGATTTGGTCACTACGAGTATCTAGTAATGCCATTCGGATTGTGCAATGCACCAGCAGCATTTCAGCACTTTGTTAACAAAATCTTCAGAGATTATCTAAATCAATTTGTTATAATTTATCTCAATGACATTCTGATCTATTCGAAAACATTACAGGAACATGTACATCATGTAAGACTGGTACTTCAGAGGTTACGAGACAATTCCCTGTTCGCTAAATTGGAGAAATGCTCTTTTCATCAGAGTTCCATTCCCTTTTTGGGGTATATCATTTCTGAATCAGGTTTTGAGATGGATCCTGCTAAACTTTCGGCTATCAAGGACTGGCCCAGACCAACTACTCTCAAATCCCTGCAGAGGTTTCTTGGCTTTGCCAATTATTATAGAAAGTTTATAAAGAACTTTGCTGATATCACGTCTACGCTCACTTCTCTTACTAAGAAAGGGCAAAATTGTAAGAACTGGTCCTCTTCGGCAGTACAGGCTTTAGAAAAGCTAAAATCAGCATTTTCTTCTGCACCTCTTCTCAGTCATCCAATTCCTGATCTCCAGTTTATTTTGGAGGTTGACGCTTCCTCTATAGCAGCTGGAGCTGTTCTCTCCCAACGTGATCCGACTACCAGCAAGATACATCCTGTAGCGTTCTTTTCAAAAAAATTCAATCCTGCCGAGTTAAATTATGATGTGGGCAATAAGGAGCTTTTGGCTATAAAATTAGCTTTGGATGAATGGAAGCATTGGTTAGAGGGTACCAGTCAATCAGCCAATGAACCAATCAGCCAATCGGATTGAACTTGAATCTGATTGGCTGATTCAATCAGCCAATCAGATTTTTCCTACCTTAATTCCGATTGGCTGATAGAATCCTATCAGCCAATCGGAATTCGACGGACGCCATCTTGGATGACGTCATTTAAAGGAACCTCATTCGTCGGGAAGTCGTCGTGCCGGATGGATGTTCCGCGTCGGAGGAGCGAAGAAAGAAGATTGAAGATGCCGCTTGATTGAAGACATAGCCCGGATGGAAGATTTCTGCTCTGCCGCTTGATTGAAGACATCGCCCGGATGGAAGACTTCTTCTCTGCCGCTTGATTGAAGACATCGCCCGGATCGGATGAAGAGTTCGGCCCGGCTGGGTGAAGACAAGGTAGGGAGATCTTCAGGGGGTAGTGTTAGGTTTATTTAAGGGGGGTTTGGGTTAGAGTAGGGGTATGTGGGTGGTGGGTTGTAATGTTGGGGGGTGGTATTGTGTTTTTTTTTTTTTTACATGCAAAAGAGCTGATTTCTTTGGGGCATGCCCTGCAAAAAGCCCTTTTAAGGGCTGGTAAGGTAATAGAGCTGTTAAATTTTTACATTTAGATTAGGGTAGGGAATTTTTTTTATTTTGGGGGGCTTTGTTATTTTATTAGGGGGCTTAGAATAGGTGTAATTAGCTTAAAATTCTTGTAATCTTTTTTATTTTTTGTAATTTAGTGTTTGTTTTTTTGTAATTTAGTTTAGTTTATTTAATTGTATTTTAGTTTAGATATTTGTAGTTTATTTAATTTATTGATAGTGTAGGTGTATTTGTAACTAAGGGTTAGGATTTATTTTACAGGTAAATTTGTAAATATTTTAACTAGGTAGCTATTAAATAGTTATTAACTATTTAATAGCTATTGTACCTAGTTAAAATAAATACCAAGTTACCTGTAAAATAAATATAAACCCTAAAATAGCTACAATGTAATTATTAATTACATTGTACCTATCTTAGGGTTTATTTTATAGGTAAGTATTTAGATTTAAATAGGAATATTTTAATTAATAATATTAATATTAATTAGATTTATTTTAATAAGAATTTAGTTAGGGATGTTAGAGTTAGATAGGGTTATACTTAATATATATATATATATATATATATATATATATATATATATCCTATATTATAAAAGGCCAAGTGTTTGTCTGAAGCCGTCATGCGCAGTAGAGACAAACACTTGGCCTTGAGATAGGGAGCGCGAGGTACACAGCATACAAGCAGCTGTGAGATAGGGAGCGCGAGGTACACAAACAGCTGTGAGGTCTGCTGTGTGAGAAGCGGCCATGCGCTCCCCAGACCTCACAGCTGTTTGTGGCCGACGGGAGCGTTGTGATGGGGGCGTGGCCGGGCGTCGCGAGGAGGGGCATGGCCGGGCGGGTGTCGCCGCGATGGGGCGTGGCCGGGCGGGGTCCCGCGATGTGAGCATAGAGCCAGAGAGGGAGCAGGAGAGGGGGGGAGAGAGACAAAGGGGGGTGGAGAGAGACAAAGGGGGGGTGGAGAGAGACAAAGGGGGGGTGGAGAGAGACAAAGGGGGGGTGGAGAGAGACAAAGGGGGGGGGGGAGACAAAGGGGGGGGAGAGAGACAAAGGGGGGGGAGAGAGACAAAGGGGGGGGGGAGAGAGACAAAGGGGGGAGAGAGACAAAGGGGGGAGAGAGACAAAGGGGGGGGAGAGAGACAATGGGGGGGGGGGAGAGACAAAAGGGGGGGAGAGAGACAAAGGGGGGGAGAGAGACAAAGGGGGGGGAGAGAGACAAAGGGGGGGGAGAGAGAGAGAGACAATGGGGGGGGGAGAGAGACAAAGGTGGGGAGAGAGAGACAAAGGGGGGAGAGAGAGACAAAGGGGGGAGAGAGAGACAAGGGGGGGAGAGAGACAAGGGGGGGGGAGACAAAGGGGGGGGGAGAGAGACAAAGGGGGGGAGAGAGACAAAGGGGGGGGAGAGACAAAGGGGGGGGAGAGAGACAAAGGGGGGGGAGAGAGACAAAGGGGGGGGAGAGAGACAAAGGGGGGGGAGAGAGAGACAAAGGGGGGGAGAGAGACAAAGGGGGGGGGGGAGAGAGACAAAGGGGGGGGGAGAGAGACAAAGGGGGGGACAGAGACAAAGGGGGGGACAGAGAGACAAAGGGGGGGGGAGAGAGAGACAAAGGGGGGGGGAGAGAGACAAAGGGGGGGAGAGAGAGACAAAGGGGGGGGAGAGAGACAAAGGGGGGGGGAGAGAGACAAAGGGGGGGGAGAGCCAAATAGGGGGGAGAGAGAGAGCCAAAGAGGGGGGAGAGAGAGAGCCAAAGAGGAAAAAGAGCCAAAAAGGAGAGAGAGCCAAAGAGGGGGGAGAGAGAGCCAAAGAGGGGGGGGAGAGAGCCAAAGGGGGGGGGGAGAGCCAAAGGGGGGGGGGGAGAGCCAAAGAGGGGGGAGAGAGAGAGCCAAAGAGGAAAGAGAGCCAAAGAGGAGAGCAAAAGAGGGGAGAGAGACAAAGAGGGGGGGAAGAGCCAAAGAGGGGGGAGAGAACAAAAGAGGGGGGAGAGAGAGCCAAAGGGGGGGGAGAGCCAAAGGGGGGGGGAGAGAGCCAAAGGGGGGGGGGGAGCCAAAGAGGGGGGAGAGAGAGAGCCAAATAGGAGAGAGAGCAAAAGAGGGGAGAGAGCCAAAGAGGGGGGGGGGAGAGCCAAAGAGGGGGGGGGGAGAGCCAAAGAGGAGGGGGAGAGCCAAAGAGGGGGGAGAGAACAAAAGAGGGGAGAGAGAGAGCAAAAGAGGGGAGAGGGAGAGCAAAGGAGAGGGGGGAGAGAAAGCAAAAGAGGGGAGAGAGAGAGCAAAGGAGAGGGGGGAGAGAAAGCAAAAGAGAGAGGGGAGAGAAAGCAAAAGAGAGGGGGGAGAGAGCAAGGGGTGGGACCGCTGTACTGCAAAAAATGGCCCGTGTACACGGGCTTTAGTACTAGTATATATATAATATAATAACGATATTAACTATATTAACCCTAATATAATTAGGTGTAAGGGGATTAGATTAGGGGGTAATACATTTATTATAGGTGGCAGCGGTGTAGGGGGATTTAGATTAGATGCAAAAGAGCTGATTACTTTGTGACAATGCCCCGCAAAAAGCCCTTTTAAGGGCTGGCAAAAGAGCTGTTACTTTGGGGCAATGTCACGCAAAAGGCCCTTTTAAGGGCTGGTATTAGAGGCGATTACTTTAGGGGGATTAGATTAGGGGTTAATGTATTTAATATAGCTGGCGGCGTAGGGGGATTAGATTAGGGGTTAATTAATTTAATATAGCTGGCGGCGGTGTAGGGGGATTAAATTAGGGGTTAATTAATTTAATATAGCTGGCGGCGGTGTAGGGGGATTAGATTAGGGGTTAATAATTTTAATATATCTGGCGGCAGGGTAGGGGGATTAAATTAGGGGTTAATAATTTTAATATAGCTGGCGGCGGGGTAGGGGGATTAGATTAGGGGTTAATAATTTTAATATAGCTGGCGGCGGGGTAGGGGGATTAGATTAGGGGTTAATAATTTTAATATAACTGGCGGCGGGGTAGGAGCTCACATTAGGGGGTAGTTTAATGTAGGTGGCGGCGGGGTCCGGGAGCGGCGGTTTAGGGGTTAATAACTTTATTAGGTGGCGGCGGGGTCCAGGAGCGGCGGTTTAGGGGTTAATACATTTTTTATTATTAGGAGAGTGAGGGGGGATAGCGGATAGAGGGGTATACGTGTCTGGCTATGTTTGGGAGGCATGTTAGACAGTACGGGAGATTTAATACTTTAGTCAGGTTTTGTAGGCGCCGGCAGTTTCTAAAGTGCTGTAAGTCACTGGCGACTCCAGAAATTTGTACTTACGCAGATTTCTGGACATCGCTGATTTATCCGACTTACGGCACTTTAGCAACTGACGGCGGGGTATATTGGATAGCTTGAGTTGCAAGCTGAAACTACGGGCGGCGGGGGTTCCCTCGCTTCTGCCGCAAACTACGATCTATATCAGATTGCGCCCCAATAAGGAAAAATATACTAGGAGGCCCATTTATCAAGCTCCGTATGGAGGTTGTGGGACCGTGTTTCTGGCGAGTCTTCAGACTTGCCAGAAACAGCAGTTATGAAGCAGCGGTCTGCTCTGAGCAGGTGGACAGGAATCGCCACAATTCAACCCGATCGAGTACGATCGGGTTGATTGACACCTCCCTGCTGGCGGCCCCATTGGCCGCGAGTCTGCAGGGGGCGGCGTTGCACCAGCAGCTCTTGTGAGCTGCTGGTGCAATGCTGAATACGGAGAGCGTATTGCTCTCCGCATTCAGCGAGGTCTTGCGGACCTGATCCACACTGTCGGATCAGGTCCGCAAGACCTTTAATAAATAGGCCTCTAAGTCTAAGACACTCTATTAAAGATAGTGCTTGCTTATTGGTACCAACATTTAGCCACCAATCAGCAAGCAACCCAGGCTCTGAACCAAAAATGGTCCGGCTCCTAAGCTTTACATTCCTGCTTTTCAAATAAAGATAGCAAGAGAACAAAGAAAAATTGAGTAGGAGTAAATTAGAAAGTTGCTTAATATTACATGCTCTATCTGAATCATTGAAGATGAAAAAATTCGGTTTAGTGTCCCTTTAATCATGAGGAAAATTGAGTGACAACAATCTACTCACAACCAAAACAGAGCTGTGCCCATAAGATAAAAAAATAGATATATTTATATCTGAAATCCTATTGGCTGTTCAAAACAGCCAAAAGGTCGAGAGGTACTGAAATCCTATTGGCTGTTCAAGTAATTTCAGAAGATTTCAGAAGCTCTCATCCTATTGGCTGATTTGAATTTGAAGAATCAAATCAGCCAATAGGAATGCAAGGTACACCATTTTGAAACGTCTACCTTGCATTCAACTTCAGTGTACGGCGGTGACCATATGAAGAGGACACTCCGCACAGGATGGGTTCGGCTTCCAGGATGGCTCCACTCCGCACCGCCGGGATGAAGATAGAAGATGCCCCCGCAATGGATGAATATGTCGCCTGGATGAAGACTTCTCACCACCTGGATAAAGAGTTCTCACTGCCTGGATGAGGATGGATGTCTGGACTTCAGGAACCGTGAGTAGATATTCTGGGGTTAGTGTTAGTGTTTTTTTTTTTAATTTTTGGGTGTTTTTTTTTTTTAGATTAGGACTTGGAGCTTTTGTAAAAGAGCTGAATGCCCTTTTAAGGGCAGTGCAAAAGATCTGAATGCCCTTTTAATTTCAATGCCCATACAAATTCCCCTTTAGGGGCAATGGGTAGCTAAGGTTTTTTTTTAGAGTTACGTTTTTTATTTTGGGGGGTTGGTTGGGTGGAGGGTTTTACTGTTGGGGGGACTTTGTATTTTTTTTACAGGTAAAAGAGCTGATTAACTTAGGGCAATGCCCTTCAAAAGGACATTTTAAGGGCTATTGGTAGTTTATTGTAGGCTAGGGGGTGTTTTTATTTGGGGGAGCGTTTTTAATTTTTATAGGGCTATTAGATTAGGTGAAATTGTTTTTATTTTTGATAATTTGTTTATTATTTTTTGTATGCTTAGTGTTTTTATTTTTCGTAATTTAGTGTTTATTACTTTTTGTAATTTTAGATTTATGATTTTTTTTCATAGTGTTAGGTTTTTTAAAATTTGTAATTTAGATTTTTTAATTGGTAGTTTTTTTATTTTATTAGAATAGTTATGTTAGGTTAATTTATATTTTAATGTTAGGTTTATTTTTATTTCACAGGTAAGATTTTATTTATTTAAATATAGTTATTATGCAATTTTAATTTAAAGTTAGGGGGATGTTAGGTTTAGGGGTTAATAGTTTAAATTAGCGTTTTGCGATGTGGGGGGCTTGCAGTATAGGGGTTTATAGGTTTATTTAGTGGCAGCGATATGGGAGGCCGGAGGATTAGGGGTTAATAGGTTTATTTAGTGGGGGCTATGTGGGAGGCCAGAGGTTTAGGGATTAATAACTTTATTATAGTGGCAGCGATGTCGGGGAGCGGAGGATTAGGGGCTAATATATTTAAATAGTGTTGGTGATGTGGGTGGGAGACAGATTAGGGGTTAATACATTTTAAATAGTGTTTGTGATGCGGGGGGACAGCGGTTTAGGGGTTAATAGGTAGTTTATAGGTGTTAGTGTACTTTGTAACAGTTTAGTTATGAGTTTTGTGAAACATGTTTGTTGCGCAAAACTCATAACTACTGCACTCAGATGGCGGTATAGATCGTGTCGGTAAGGCTGCAACGCAAGCATTTTAGCCTGAACGCACAATCTGTAATACCGCCGCTATGGAAATCCCACAAAAGTACGGAATTGATGTTGCGTTAAATGCTAGAATGCTTGCGGTACAGCAATATCGACATGACTCTTAATATGCGTTCCTGTCCATTACGCTGGAATGGCCAATTTTTTAGCGTTAAAAGCTGTATCGCACAACTTGTAATCTAGCTGAATATTAGCTGTATATAGTCATATACATACAGTATATATTTAAAAATACACTTCAATCGCTGCACTACTTACCCCTTCACTGTGCAAGGTTCTGATGCCGTCCCATAGAAGCACGCTTTACTTGTAATACCAGCACACATTAGCGTACACTGGTATGTCTCAGTGGAACGCTAATATCGCTTGCATGCAAGCAATATTTAGAGCTCCACTAGTTATCTAGCCCTTAATATTGTACTCTTATTTAACAGTTTAATGTCTTTACTCCCACTGTGCCTTAAAGGGACATGATACCTAAATGTTGAGACACTTGAAAGTTATGCTGTATAGCTGTAAAAAGCTGACTAGAAAATATTACCTGAACATATCTTTGTAAAAAAGAAAGGTATTTTACCTCAAAATTTCCCAAGTATTAACACCCCATTGTAAAGGACTTTAAGCAGCAAATCAGTATGCCTGTCCCGGGACCTGCAAGGGAGTGAGCCTCATGCACACGCGTGTTATTTCCCTATTCAGTTTAAGGAAGTTTACTATGAAATCTCATGAGAGTTACGTGAAATCTCATGAGATCACAGTAAAAAAGTTCATGCCTCAGTACTGTTTATGCTGATTGGCCGCAGGCCATATCTTCATTTTTTTTTTTTACCTGCAGCTGGGCAGTAACTGAAGTATAACTTTTTACACAGCACTTACTCTGGTGAGCTGAGAAAATTATTAAAAAATAGGGAACAAAAAACTGGCACAGTGTCTATAAACTGTAGGAATTACAAAAGGTATGGGTAACCTTGGTGCTGCCCCTAGTGGTTATATTTAAGCCAAGGGGAGGGAAAGTGTGGGACAAAGAGAGGGGTTTATAGCACTCACATTCCTAATATAGTGACACCCTGTATTTAAACAGTGTATAGAGTAATGATAATGGGTAATTAAAAACAATTAAAGTTTATTTGGTTAATTAAAAAACTAGAGGGGACCACACATTTCCCCAGACACTATACAGTGCAAAGATAGATAAATGAGTACAAACACAAAAAGCTAAGCCAACAAACGTACCAAAGCCCTGGGGTATATGCCCCCCTGTACTCCTGGCCGATAACTGGATACTTCGGCTTCAGGTGATAGGAGCAGAACCCCAAGGCAAAGATTTGTACGAGTGGCTGGATAAAAAAGAAGATAGAATCCCTTAGTTACGAGGGACCTAATGGGTTCAGAGAACCCCAACAAATGCATTTCGGCCGTGGAGCCGGCCTTTCTCAATGTTTAGTTCAAAAATAATCAAGCCGAATGACCGAGAGCGGCTTCTATTTATACCCCGCCCATGTCCTAATTGACCAATCTGGTAGCTGTCTTTCACACACCCCTCTTCCTTGCTAATCAGAGTGCTGTATAGAGCAAACCCCGCCTCCCTTGTATGTGGTGTAATGTGCTTAAACGGATCCGTGTTAGTTCTATCAAGTGACATTGAAGGCACAAAGTTATAATAGAATCAAGATCGTAGTCTCACATAAAACATCACTGAAATTGTATACATGACTAGTCCCCAAAACACACCGCAATATGCATTCGATTGAAACATGGGAGTAATACCTTATCCCTGATTGGCTTTGCCAAATGAAGGGCCGTTATTTCATTGGTTGGCGTCTGTATGTAAACGCCTTATTACAAATACGCCCTTTGTTTTGACAGTTCAATCCTTCAGGTGTGAGTGTATGAACGAACAACTAGAGTTAATACAATTGTTACATGATGTAATTATGAGTTATAAATTGTGCATATTTATATCATCATCTATCACAGATCGACTTCGCCAGGTAACGCACCATAGATGCATTGTTGGACGTGTGTATGTGACTCAGAGTGCTGTATAGAACAAACTCCGCCTCCCTTATATGTGTTGTAATGTGCTTGAGCAGGTCCGTGTTCGTTCTATCTAGTAACATTGAAGGCACATGGTATTAATAGAATCAAGATCGTAGTCTCGCATAAAACACCACTAAAATTGTATACATGATTTATCCCCAGAACACACAGCAATATGCATTCAATTGAAACATGGGAGTAATACCTTATCCCTGATTGGCTTTGCCAAATGACAGGCCGTTAGTTCATTGGTTGGCATCTTTATATAAACGCCTTATTATAAATACGCCCTTTGTTTTGACAGGTCAAACCTTCAGGTATGAGTGTATGAACGATCAACAAAAGTTAATACAATTTTTACAGTATCTGATTATGAGTTATATATTGTGCATATTCATTTCGACAAATGAGAAAGAGGAAGTAAGGGCGCTAAAAAAGCTAAAAATACCACTTAAAAGCTGACAAATAATTATATAAGGATGACCAGGGACTTAGATAGATTATATGTATATTTAATATACCTTAAAATTAGACAAAAACATAAACTTTAAAAAGGGACGTCTCCCTATAAATTTGCAAGTACACTTATATAATAGAACAACAATTTAAAAATATTCCAGCATAAAAATATCAAATATATTAGATATAGATACCAGAGTTCTTGGATAAAATTCACTCCTTAGGACATTGCCGTTTACAGGATAAAATATCTATATCTAGTCTCAGATGTCAGGTATACAATTTACTTGATAGCTGGTCTATGTTATATTTGCAGGTTAAAACGTCTGTACTTTATCTGTAGTTTTACAGGTTAAAACGTCTATACCTTATCTCAGATTTTTGGTAACAACTTTACCGGTAGCCGGTCTCTGTCAGGTAAGCTTCGTGTGTGTTCCTCGAGATCTCAGCGTCTGACGTCACAGTTTCCGGCTCGGGACCATGGGTTCCTGTCTGTTATTCCGCTGCTGTCTGGTCCGATTCTTAATAATCAGGTTATAGTTGGAGATTGCTCTTAGTGCTGTGCACGCAACCTCTATTAAGCTATCCGCCAGGGGATAGAAAAGTGAAATAACAACCCGGGTTGATAATTCTTCTTCTGTATGGTGGTGGTTAGTTCTTAGAGTATAGTATGTGGTACTAGTGTTTCTACGCATTTCACTCCTTTCAGAGCTTTATCAAGAATGACTAGCCCACATTATCCTCCTCCTTTTCAAGAGATCTCTTTATTTCCATTGGTCAATACTTCATAGAAATTAAAGGTGGTATTTTTTCTGACATTTCACTCCTTGTTCCTTCTTCTATCTTTGGTGGAAGATTCATTATATCCATTTTGTTTTTTCTTAAAGGGAAATTTCACTTTCCTTATGGCTTATATTCCCTTCTTGGTGATATCAACATACATTTTACAGTATCTCTTAGCCGCTTTATCAGATAATCTCTGGTGATATATTTCTTGGTGATTCATAATACAGTGATTTCGTATATTTAAAAATATAAGTTTTGGGATAAAAAAGTATATGTTTTATAAAATACCAGCATAGATGTTAAAACTGTATCATTTGCATCATCTATTAAGAAAGTATAACTTTTAATCTAAAATAAATGGGGATACATCTAATTCAGAAGTTAAGCCTCTAGGGTTCAAAGTATTATATTTGAATATTAGTTCAGCCTCCTTAATTAGCAGCTTTTTTTCAATGTTTCCCCCTCTCCAATGTTTTTTTATGGTTTTAATTCCCCAATATGTTAGGTCCTTTGTTCTCCCTTTATGAACTGTTTTAAAATGTTTATATAAATAAGTGTCTTCCAACCCTTTCTCTATGCTCCTTAGGTGTTCCCTAATTCTATCCCTTATTGCTCTTTTGGTTTCTCCGATATAGAACAAATTACACGTGCATTTTAAAACGTATATTGCACAGGCATGTGTACACCTAATTAGCTCCTTTATTTGGAAATTATCTTGAGAATTATTGAACTTAATTTCTTTGATTTTTTTACTGTGACCACAGGCCTTACAAGAATAGCATGGGGAAAAACCCATTGGTTTTTGTACCAAATAGATTTTTTTGTATTGTCAGCCTTTTACTACTCTTCTGTCTTTTAAGCTCTCTTGGTGCTAAAATTGATTTTAAGTTTGTAGCTTTTTTTAAAATGAAGGTAGGGTTGCTGGGAATTTTATCTCCTAGGATACTGTCCTCTTTTAGAATGTGCCAGTGCCTTTTTACAATTCTCTTTATCAGATTGTAATCTACATTATACTCTGTAATGAAAGGTACTTTAATCTGTTCATCATCAGCATCTTTAGTTTTCACTTTGTATGTTAACAGAGTCTCCCTCTCAGTATTTGTTGCCCTTTGTATAGCTTTTCTTGTGTGTTCTTTATTATAGCCTCTAGAGTTAAATCTCTCTTCTAGAATCTCAACCTGCTGTTCAAAATCCATTAGTCTTGAGCAATTTTTCCTAATTCTTAGACATTGTCCAACAGGGATATTCTCTTTCCAAGTATTCAAATGGCAGCCCTCAGCATGGATATATGTGTTACAATCTACCTTTTTGAAGTGTGTTTTTGTTTCTATGGTGTTGTTAATGGTCATTATCTCCAAGTCCAAAAATGTTAAAGCAGTTTTACTATAATTATGAGTAGGTATTGTTATTCATTTCATCAAGAGGGGCTAAAAGTCCAGATTCCGGTCCTTTCCATACAAGCAGAAGGTCGTCTATGTACCTTTTTTTTCTGGCGGGGGTGGCTATGGTGCAAACCTTGTACTCTACAAAAGGTACATAGATGACCTTCTGCTTGTATGGAAAGGACCGGAATCTGGACTTTTAGCCCTTCTTGATGAAATGAATAACAATACCTATGGTTTAACTTATACTCATAATTATAGTAAAACTGCTATAACATTTTTGGACTTGGAGATAATGACCATTAACAACATAGGCTGACCATATTGCCGCTTTAAAAAGGGACACATATGAAAAATACATATGTCAGGGCTGTTTTCAGGGCTGTTTAAAGAAATGTTTTGTATAAGAACCCTGACATATGTATTTTTCATATGTGTTCCTTCTTAAAGCGGCAATATGGTCAGCCTATAACAACACCATAGAAACAAAAACACACTTCAAAAAGGTAGATTGTAACACATATATCCATGCTGAGAGCTGCCATTTGAATACTTGGAAAGAGAATATCCCTGTTGGACAATGTCTAAGAATTAGGAAAAAATGCTCAAGACTAATGGATTTTGAACAGCAGGTTGAGATTCTAGAAGAGAGATTTAACTCTAGAGGCTATAATAAAGAACACACAAGAAAAGCTATACAAAGGGCAACAAATACTGAGAGGGAGACTCTGTTAACATACAAAGTGAAAACTAAAGATGCTGATGATGAACAGATTAAAGTACCTTTCATTACAGAGTATAATGTAGATTACAATCTGATAAAGAGAATTGTAAAAAGGCACTGGCACATTCTAAAAGAGGACAGTATCCTAGGAGATAAAATTCCCATCAACCCTACCTTCATTTTTAAAAAAGCTACAAACTTAAAATCAATTTTAGCACCAAGTGAGCTTAAAAGACAGAAGAGTAGTAAAAGGCTGACAATACAAAAAAATCTATTTGGTACAAAACCAATGGGTTTTTTCCCATGCTATATTTGTAAGGCCTGTGGTCACAGTAAAAAAATCAAAGAAATTAAGTTCAATAATTCTCAAGATAATTTCCAAATAAAGGAGCTAATTAGGTGTACACATACCTGTGCAATATACGTTTTAAAATGCACATGTAATTTGTTCTATATCGGAGAAACCAAAAGAGCAATAAGGGATAGAATTAGGGAACACCTAAGGAGCATAGAGAAAGGGTTGGAAGACACTTATTTATATAAACATTTTAAAACAGTTCATAAAGGGAGAACAAAGGACCTAACATATTGGGGAATTAAAACCATAAAAAAACATTGGAGAGGGGGAAACATTGAAAAAAAGCTGCTAATTAAGGAGGCTGAACTAATATTCAAATATGATACTTTGAACCCTAGAGGCTTAAATTCTGAATTAGATGTATCCCCATTTATTTTAGATTAAAAGTTATACTTTCTTAATAGATGATGCAAATGATACAGTTTTAACATCTATGCTGGTATTTTATAAAACATATACTTTTTTATCCCAAAACTTATATTTTTAAATATACGAAATCACTGTATTATGAATCACCAAGAAATATATCACCAGAGATTATCTGATAAAGCGGCTAAGAGATACTGTAAAATGTATGTTGATATCACCAAGAAGGGAATATAAGCCATAAGGAAAGTGAAATTTCCCTTTAAGAAAAAACAAAATGGATATAATGAATCTTCCACCAAAGATAGAAGAAGGAACAAGGAGTGAAATGTCAGAAAAAATACCACCTTTAATTTCTATGAAGTATTGACCAATGGAAATAAAGAGATCTCTTGAAAAGGAGGAGGATAATGTGGGCTAGTCATTCTTGATAAAGCTCTGAAAGGAGTGAAACGTGTAGAAACACTAGTACCACATACTATACTCTAAGAACTAACCACCACCATACAGAAGAAGAATTATCAACCCGGGTTGTTATTTCACTTTTTTATCCCCTGGCGGATAGCTTAATAGAGGTTGCGTGCACAGCACTAAGAGCAATCTCCAACTATAACCTGATTATTAAGAATCGGACCAGACAGCAGCAGAATAACAGACAGGAACCCACGGAGGTTCTGGTTGGCTGGATAGAGACGAGCCCCAGAGCCGGAAACTGTGACGTCAGACGCTGAGATCTCGAGGAACACACACGAAGCTTACCTGACAGAGACCGGCTACCGGTAAAGTTGTTACCAAAAATCTGAGATAAGGTATAGACGTTTTAACCTGTAAAACTACAGATAAAGTACAGACGTTTTAACCTGCAAATATAACATAGACCAGCTATCAAGTAAATTGTATACCTGACATCTGAGACTAGATATAGACATTTTATCCTGTAAACGGCAATGTCCTAAGGAGTGAACTTTATCCAAAAATACAGTATCTACCGCTTTATTGAACTCTGGTATCTATATCTAATATATTTGATATTTTTATGTTGGAATATTTTTAAATTGTTGTTCTATTATATAAGTGTACTTGCAAATTTATAGGGAGACGTCCCTTTTTAAAGTTTATGTTTTTGTCTAATTTTAAGGTATATTAAATATACATATAATCTATCTAAGTCCCTGGTCATCCTTATATAATTATTTGTCAGCTTTTAAGTGGTATTTTTAGCTTTTTTAGCGCCCTTACTTCCTCTTTCTCATTTGTCTAACTTTTCACTATAACTTAACAGTCTGAAGGATCTGTTAATAAGTTAAGGTGTCTGATACCCTACACTAAGCGCACTACAATCACCCACTAACTCACACATATTCATTTCACCACCTCTCACTGATCGACTTCGCCAGGTAAGGGGCCATAGATGTATTGTTTGGCGTGTATATGTCAACGTCATTCTGTAAACATGCCCATTATTTGGATACTTCTATCACTCGGAAAACAGTATATACTCAATCAGGTTACAATAAAAGGATTGTTACATAGTCTCATTATGAGTTATGTCTTGTTAAACATGTTAATCAAACAATCATAAATAAAGTATGGTAAGTATACCCAGTATCTTTTCCGATCATATGGAGTTCGAAGATATGCAAAAGCATTTTCCAATACCATCAGACGGTTATACCCGTCTCATAATGATGTATTAAATGCATTGCCCCACATTGATCTTTTATAGTATATTAGCGTCAAGGCCTACTGTGAAATACAATATTCCATACTTAAACGATGGACCATTTAAGCAGATAGTGTTGTTTATAACGTAAAGACCTTGTCCGCAAATAAGGTATAAATACATAAAGACAGATAGGGATTTTTTTACCTATATCTTATTATTAATAAAAAAAAAATATATAAAAAATAAGATTAGTTTTATATAGTTGGTTAACAAGTCATAATATAGATGTATTGTTGCTGAGGACAATATATGGGGGAAGAGTATCATGCTCTTAGATTGAAGGTGGTCCAGATAGGATTAAAATAAAACATGAATGGGTTGATGAAGGAGATAACGATACATCACTAAATGTGCACCTATTGAAACATCTTATTGTGTATACAGATATTGTAGTGAGGTATAATTAAATGTGTAACCATACATCGTTCTATATATCACTATCACAGACACAGCAATGTAACTAAGGTGATCTAGTGTATTTAAACTATCACAGGTATAGTTGCATAGTCAACTTAAAAACCTGTATCTCAAAAAATACTCAGATCTTACCCCTTTCTGGGTGCACATAATTTTGGATATACTAACCATACATTGTTGCATTTGCTCTAGTATTCTCTAACATGTTATAAGTACACCCAAAAATTGACCTGTCAAAACAAAGGGCGTATTTATAATAAGGCGTTTATATAAAGACGCCAACCAATGAACTAACGGCCTGTGATTTGGCAAAGCCAATCAGGGATAAGGTATTACTCCCATGTTTCAATTGAATGCATATTGCTGTGTGTTCTGGGGATAAATCATGTATACAATTTTAGTGGTGTTTTATGCGAGACTACGATCTTGATTCTATTAATACTATGTGCCTTCAATGTTACTAGATAGAACGAACACGGACCCACTCAAGCACATTACAACACATATAAGGGAGGCGGGGTTTGCTCTATACAGCACTCTGAGTCACATACACACGTCCAACAATGCATCTATGGTGCGTTACCTGGTGAAATCGATCTGTGATAGATGATGATATAAATATGCACAATTTATAACTCATAATTAGATCATGTAACAATTGTATTAACTCTAGTTGTTCGTTCATACACTCACACCTGAAGGATTGAACTGTCAAAACAAAGGGCGTATTTGTAATAAGGCATTTACATACAGACGCCAACCAATGAAATAACGGCCCATCATTTGGCAAAGCCAATCAGGGATAAGGCATTACTCCCATGTTTCAATCGAATGCATATTGCGGTGTGTTTTGGGGACTAGTCATGTATACAATTTCAGTGATGTTTTATGTGAGACTACGATCTTGATTCTATTATAACTTTGTGCCTTCAATGTCACTTGATAGAACTAACACGGATCCGTTTAAGCATATTACACCACATACAAGGGAGGCGGGGTTTGCTCTATAAAGCACTCTGATTAGCGAGGAAGAGGGGTGTGTGAAAGACAGCTACCAGATTGGTCAATTAGGACATGGACGGGGTATAAATAGAAGCCGCTCTCGGTCATTCGGCTTGATTATTTTTTAACTAAACATTGAGAAAGGCCGGCTCCATGGCCGAAGCGCGTTTGTTGGGGTTCTCTGAACCCATTAGGTCCCTCATAACTAAGGGATTCTATCTTCTTTTTTATCCAGCCACTCGTACAAATCTTTGCCTTGGGGTTCTGCTCCTGTCACCTGAAGCCGAAGTATCCAGTTATCGGCCAGGAATACAGGGGGGCATATACCCCAGGGCTTTGGTACGTTTGTTGGCTAAGGCCTAGATTTAGAGTTGGGCGGTAGCCGTCAAAACCAGCGTTAGAGGCTCCTAACGCTGGTTTTTACCGCCCTCTGGTATTTGGAGTCACTGAAAAAAGGGTCTAACGCTCACTTTTCAGCTGCGACTTTTCCATACCGCAGATCCCCTTATGTCAATTGCGTATCCTATCTTTTCAATGGGATCTTTCTAACTCCGGTATTTAGAGTCGTGTCTGAAGTGAGCGTTAGAATTCTAACGACAAAACTCCAGCCGCAGAAAAAAAACAGGAGTTAAGAGCTTTTTGGGCTAACGCCGGTTCATAAAGCTCTTAACTACTGTGCCCTAAAGTACACTAACACCCATAAACTACCTATGTACCCCTAAACCGAGGTCCCCCCACATCGCCGACACTCGATTACATTTTTTTAACCCCTAATCTGCCGACCGCCACCTACGTTATACTTATGTACCCCTAATCTGCTGCCCCTAACACCGCCGACCCCTATATTATATTTATTAACCCCTAACCTGCCCCCCTCAACGTCGCCTCCACCTGCCTACACTTATTAACCCCTAATCTGCCGAGCGGACCGCACCGCTACTATAATAAAGTTATTAACCCCTAATCCGCATCACTAACCCTATAATAAATAGTATTAACCCCTAATCTGCCCTCCCTAACATCGCCGACACCTAACTTCAAACATTAACCCCTAATCTGCCGACCGGAGCTCACCGCTACTATAATAAATGTATTAACCCCTAAACCTAAGTCTAACCCTAACACTTACACCCCCCAGCCAATAGAATGCGAGCTCAATCTGATTGGCTGATTGGATCAGCCAATCGGATTGAACTTGATTCTGATTGGCTGATTCCATCAGCCAATCAGAATATTCCTACCTTAATTCCGATTGGCTGATAGAATCCTATCAGCCAATCGGAATTCGAGGGACGTCATCTTGGATGACGTCCCTTAAAGGAACCGTCATTCGTCGGGAAGTCGTCGGAAGAAGAGGACGGATCCGCGCTGGAGGTCTTCAGGATGGAGCTGGTCGTCATCGGATGAAGATAGAAGATGCCGCTTGGATCAAGATGGTTGCCGGTCCGGATCGCCTCTTCTTCCCGGATAGGATGAAGACTTTGGAGCCTCTTCTGGACCGCTTCAGCCACCGGATGATGGATCGCCAGCCCCCGCTTGGGTTGGATGAAGATTTTGGAGCCAGGACGGATCGGTGATACCTGGTGAGGTGAAGACAAGGTAGGAAGATCTTCAGGGGCTTAGTGTTAGGTTTATTTAAGGGGGGTTTGGGTTAGTTTAGGGGTATGTGGGTGGTGGGTTGTAATGTTGGGGGGGGGTATTGTATGTTTTTTTTTACAGGCAAAAGAGCTGAATTTCTTGGGGCATGCCCCGCAAAGGGCCCTGTTCAGGGCTGGTAAGGTAAAAGAGCTTTGAAATTTAGTAATTTAGACTAGGGTAGGGCATTTTGTTATTTTGGGGGTCTTTGTTATTTTATTAGGGGGCTTAGAGTAGGTGTAATTAGTTTAAAATTGTTGTAATTTTTTTCTTATGTTTGTAAATATTTTTTTATTTTTTGTAACTTAGTTCTTTTTTATTTTTTGTACTTTAGATAGTTTATTTTATTGTAGTTATTTGTAGATATTGTATTTAATTAATGTATTGATAGTGTAGTGTTAGGTTTAATTGTAGGTAATTGTAGGTATTTTATTTAATTAATTTAATGATAGTATAGTGTTAGGTTTAATTGTAACTTAGGTTAGGATTTATTTTACAGGTAATTTTGTAATTATTTTAACTAGGTAACTATTAAATAGTTCTTAACTATTTAATAGCTATTGTACCTGGTTAAAATAATTACAAAGCTGCCTGTAAAATAAATATTAATCCTAAAATAGCTACAATGTAATTATAATTTATATTGTAGCTATATTAGGATTTATTTTACAGGTAAGTATTTAGCTTTAAATAGGAATAATTTATTTAATAAGAGTTAATTTATTTCGTTAGATTTAAATTATATTTAACTTAGGGGGGTGTTAGTGTTAGGGTTAGACTTAGGTTTAGGGGTTAATACATTTATTATAGTAGTGGTGAGCTCCGGTCGGCAGATTAGGGGTTAATGTTTGAAGTTAGGTGTCGGCGATGTTAGGGAGGGCAGATTAGGGGTTAATACTATTTATTATAGGGTTAGTGATGCGGATTAGGGGTTAGTAACTTTATTATAGTAGCGCTCAGGTCCGCTCGGCAGATTAGGGGTTAATAATTGTAGGTAGCTGGCGGCGACGTTGTGGGGGGCAGATTAGGGGTTAATAAATATAATATAGGGGTCGGCGATGTTAGGGCAGCAGATTAGGGGTACATAGGGATAATGTAAGTAGCGGCGGTTTACGGAGCGGCAGATTAGGGGTTAAAAATAATATACAGGGGTCAGCGATAGCGGGGGCGGCAGATTAGGGGTTAATAAGTGTAAGGGTAGGGGTGTTTAGACTCGGGGTACATGTTAGGGTGTTAGGTGCAGACGTAGGAAGTGTTTCCCCATAGGAAACAATGGGGCCGCATTAGGAGCTTAACGCTGCTTTTTTGCAGGTGTTAGGTTTTTTTTCAGCTCAAACAGCCCCATTGTTTCCTATGGGGCAATCGTGCACGAGCACGTTTTTGAGGCTGGCCGCTTGCGTAAGCAACTCTGGTATCGAGAGTTGAAGTTGCGTTAAAAATGCTCTACGCTCCTTTTTTGGAGCCTAACGCAGCCTTTTTTTGGACTCTCAATACCAGAGTTATTTTTATGGTGCGGCCAGAAAAAAGGCAGCGTTAGCTACGCGGGTCGTTACCGACAAAACTCTAAATCTAGCCTTTAGTTTTTTGTGTTTTTTGTGTTTTTACTCATTTATCTATCTTTGCACTGTATAGTGTCTGGGGAAATGTGTGGTCCCCTCTGCAGCAGATTAGGGGTACATAGGGATAATGCAGGGGCGTATTAAGGCATAGGCCAACAAGGCCGGTGCCTAGGGCAGCAGATTTTTAAGGGGCAGCAGAATTTTGAGTCCCTAGGGCCACTTTACCGAACTCAGGGCCGGGTGGCTAAATCAACCAATTACTAATGACTTAAATGGCCCAGCTATTGCTATGGGATTGTATGTGGGTGCGCATGATGTGGTGACAGTGGAGGCGGAGCTCACTTGCGCAGCCTGGCCTGGATTGAGAGGAAATGCGGTATTCTTCCTGGCTCTACCGCGTGATTGAGACTCACACAGACTACACAGTGCAGTGTGCACTACAACGTGACCACTGTGAAACAGCATATGCCTTTCTCCCTTCAATACATCTTCATTAGGCATTAAAATACTTAAACAGATTAGTCATTAAATACTTGTACATTTACTGTTTGTCTATCTGTCATACATGCAAAGAATAAGTATTTATTGCTGAATCTATACAACTATGTGACTTAAAACACAACTGAAAATATGTTGTATGCATTTAATACATTCAGAAACAATACAAGTATATACTTTATTATGATTGTATAATGTAACTTTATCCCCTAGGATACAATTCCTAAACCTATCATAACTACTGTTGTATTTTTTAAGTACTTTTAAAGGCCAGTTTGTATATTCATTACATATTTATCCAAGCAGATATTTTGCTTAAATAACTGTCAATCACCAAAGAAGATGTTTAAGGTTAAACAACTACCTACTGACTAACTATCATACAGTGAAGGGTATTTTTTTCTGATAAAAACACTTTAATCATCTGACTTGCAAAATAATGTCTTAATATATATATATATATATATATATATATATATATATATATATATATATATATATATATATATATATGTGTGTGTGTGTGTGTGTGTGTGTGTGTGACCAGAGTGAATGCAAGCCCTGGTGAACATCTACTTAAAAAGACATAATTTTTTTTAATTTTTTACACCCTGCCCCAAAAATATTATGTCTAAAAAAAGGCCTTAAACCTGGGGTGGGGTGGGGGGGGGGCAGCAGAATTTTGAGTGCCTAGGGCAGCACAAAACCTAAATACGCCCCTGGGATAATGTAAGTAGCGGCGGTTTACGGAGCGGCAGATTAGGGGTTAAAAATAATATACAGGGGTCAGCGATAGCGGGGGCGGCAGATTAGGGGTTAATAAGTGTAAGGGTAGGGGTGTTTAGACTCGGGGTACATGTTAGGGTGTTAGGTGCAGACGTAGGAAGTGTTTCCCCATAGGAAACAATGGGGCCGCATTAGGAGCTTAACGCTGCTTTTTTGCAGGTGTTAGGTTTTTTTTCAGCTCAAACAGCCCCATTGTTTCCTATGGGGGAATCGTGCACGAGCACGTTTTTGAGGCTGGCCGCTTGCGTAAGCAACTCTGGTATCGAGATTTGAAGTTGCGTTAAAAATGCTCTACGCTCCTTTTTTGGAGCCTAACGCAGCCTTTTTTTGGACTCTCAATACCAGAGTTATTTTTATGGTGCGGCCAGAAAAAAGGCAGCGTTAGCTACGCGGGTCGTTACCGACAAAACTCTAAATCTAGCCTTTAGTTTTTTGTGTTTTTACTCATTTATCTATCTTTGCACTGTATAGTGTCTGGGGAAATGTGTGGTCCCCTCTAGTTTTTTAATTAACCAAATAAACTTTAATTGTTTTTAATTACCCATTATCATTACTCTATACACTGTTTAAATACAGGGTGTCACTATATTAGGAATGTGAGTGCTATAAACCCCTCTTTTTGTCCCACACTTTCCCTCGCCTTGGCTTGAGCTGAGGAAATTGTAAGGTAAAATATCTTCCTTTTTTACATAGAGATGCTCAGGTGATATTTTCGTGTCAGCTTTTTACAGTTATACTGCATCAGTTTCAAGCAATTTAGAATATGAGTATTATGTCCCTTTAAATAAGAAATAGTTAATTTCAAATTCACTTCAAATTCACAGATTTACAGAACGCTAGACTTGTGTGACTGAAGATGATTTGTATGAAGAAATGTGTTTACCAAACTCTATCAAAGTGTCAAATAAAGTGGTTTTTTTTCAGTATCTACTTTAAAATTTGTTGATTTCCTACATGAAATTGTTTTGATTTCTTATTTTCTCTTATCTTCTTCAAAAAGCCCCTCCCTTGTATCTTATATACTGATATATTATATTATAGAGAGGTTCATTTTGCCTCATGCACACACATATCCCTGCTCAATACCTTGTAAACAGATACAGTATATATAATATGATGGAGAGGTTATATCTGTTGCACACAGCCCCCTCCTCAGTACCTTATATAGAGATATTTACTATTGGGGAGAGTTTTTTTTTTTTTACAGACACAGCCCCTTCCCTAGGATCTTTATATACAGATATACAGTATTATAAAGAGATTTCCTCTGTCTCACAGACACAGCCCCTTCCCTTTGTATCTTATATACAGATATACAGTATTATAAAGAGGTTCCCTCTGTCTCACAAACACAGCCCCTTCCCTTTGTATCTTATATACAGATATACAGTATTATAAAGAGGTTCCCTCTGTCTCACAGACACAGCCCCTTCCCTTTGTATCTTATATACAGATATACAGTATTATAAAGAGGTTCCCTTTGTCTCACAGACACAGCCCCTTCCCTTTGTATCTTATATACAGATATACAGTATTATAAAGAGGTTCCCTCTGTCTCACAAACACAGCCCCTTCCCTTTGTATCTTATATACAGATATACAGTATTATAAAGAGGTTCCCTCTGTCTCACAGACACAGCCCCTTCCCTTTGTATCTTATATACAGATATACAGTATTATAAAGAGGTTCCCTTTGTCTCACAGACACAGCCCCTTCCCTTTGTATCTTATATACAGATATACAGTATTATAAAGAGGTTCCCTCTGTCTCACAGACACAGCCCCTTCCCTTTGTATCTTATATACAGATATACAGTATTATAAAGAGGTTCCCTTTGTCTCACAGACACAGCCCCTTCCCTTTGTATCTTATATACAGATATACAGTATTATAAAGAGGTTCCCTCTGTCTCACAGACACAACCCCTTCCCTTTGTATCTTATATACAGATATACAGTATTATAAAGAGGTTCCCTCTGTCTCACAGACACAGCCCCTCCCCTTTGTATCTTATATACAGATATACAGTATTATAAAGAGGTTCCCTCTGTCTCACAGACACAGCCCCTTCCCTTTGTATCTTATATACAGATATACAGTATTATAAAGAGATTTCCTCTGTCTCACAGACACAGCCCCTTCCCTCTGTATTTTATATACAGATATACAGTATTATAAAGAGGTTCCCTCTGTCTCACAGAAACAGCCCCTTCCCTTTGTATCTTATATACAGATATACAGTATTATAAAGAGGTTCCCTCTGTCTCACAGACACAGCCCTTTCCCTTTGTATCTTATATACAGATATACAGTATTATAAAGAGGTTCCCTCTGTCTCACAGCCACAGCCCCTTCCCTTTGTATCTTATATACAGATATACAGTATTATAAAGAGGTTCCCTCTGTCTCACAGCCACAGCCCCTTCCCTTTGTATCTTATATACAGATATACAGTATTATAAAGAGGTTCCCTCTGTCTCACAGACACAGCCCCTTCCCTTTGTATCTTATATACAGATATACAGTATTATAAAGAGGTTCCCTCTGTCTCACAGAAACAGCCCCTTCCCTTTGTATCGTATATACAGATACACTGTATTATAAAGAGATTTCCTCTGTCTCACAGACACAGCCCCTTCCCTTTGTATCTTATATACAGATATACAGTATTATAAAGAGGTTCCCTCTGTCTCACAGACACAGCCCCTTCCCTTTGTATCTTATATACAGATATACAGTATTATAAAGAGGTTCCCTCTGTCTCACAGACACAGCCCCTTCCCTTTGTATCTTATATACAGATATATAGTATTATAAAGAGGTTCCCTCTGTCACACAAACACAGCCCCTTCCCTTTGTATCTTATATACAGATATACAGTATTATAAAGAGGTTCCCTCTGTCTCACTGACACAGCCCCTTCCCTCTGTATCTTATATACAGATATACAGTATTATAAAGAGGTTCCCTCTGTCTCACAGACACAGCCCCTTCCCTTTGTATCTTATATACAGATATACAGTATTATAAAGAGGTTCCCTCTGTCTCACAGACACAGCCCCTTCCCTTTGTAACTTATATACAAATATACAGTATTATAAAGAGGTTCCCTTTGTCTCACAGACATAGCCCCTTCCCTTTGTATCTTATATACAGATATACAGTATTATAAAGAGGTTCCCTCTGTCTCACAGACACAGCCCCTTCCCTTTGTATCTTATATACAGATATACAGTATTATAAAGAGGTTCCCTCTGTCTCACAGACACAGCCCCTTCCCTTTGTATCTTATATACAGATATACAGTATTATAAAGAGGTTCCCTCTGTCTCACAGACACAGCCCCCTTCCCTTTGTATCTTATATACAGATATACAGTATTATAAAGAGGTTCCCTCTGTCTCACAGACACAGCCCCTTCCCTTTGTATCTTATATACATATATACAGTATTATAAAGAGGTTCCCTCTGTCTCACAGACACAGCCCCTTCCCTTTGTATCTTATATACAGATATACAGTATTATAAAGAGGTTCCCTCTGTCTCACAGACACAGCCCCTTCCCTTTGTATCTGATATACAGTATTATAAAGAGGTTCCCTCTGTCTCACAGACACAGCCCCTTCCCTTTGTATCTTATATACATATATACAGTATTATAAAGAGGTTTTCTCTGTCTCACAGACACAGCCCCTTCCCTTTGTACCTTATATACAGATATACAGTATTATAAAGAGGTTCCCTCTGTCTCACAGACACAGCCCCTTCCCTTTGTATCTTATATACAGATATACAGTATTATAAAGAGGTTCCCTCTGTCTCACAGAAACAGCCCCTTCCCTTTGTATCTTATATACAGATATACAGTATTATAAAGAGGTTCCCTCTGTCTCACAGACACAGCCCCTTCCCTTTGTATCTTATATACAGATATACAGTATTATAAAGAGGTTCCCTCTGTCTCACAGAAACAGCCCCTTCCCTTTGTATCTTATATACAGATATACAGTATTATAAAGAGGTTCCCTCTGTGTCACAGACACAGCCCCTTCCCTTTGTATCTTATATACAGATATACAGTATTATAAAGAGGTTCCCTCTGTGTCACAGACACAGCCCCTTCCCTTTGTATCTTATATACAGATATACAGTATTATAAAGAGGTTCCCTCTGTCACACAAACACAGCCCCTTCCCTTTGTATCTTATATACAGATATACAGTATTATAAAAAGGTTCCCTCTGTCTCACAGACACAGCCCCTTCCCTTTGTATCTTATATACAGATATGCAGTATTATAAAGAGGTTCCCTCTGTCTCACAGACACAGCCCCTTCCCTTTGTATCTTATATACATATATACAGTATTATAAAGAGGTTCCCTCTGTCTCACAGACACAGCCCCTTCCCTTTGTATCTTATATACAGATATATAGTATTATAAAGAGGTTCCCTCTGTCACACAAACACAGCCCCTTCCCTTTGTATCTTATATACAGATATACAGTATTATAAAGAGGTTCCCTCTGTCTCACAGACACAGCCCCTTCCCTTTGTACCTTATATACAGATATACAGTATTATAAAGAGGTTCCCTCTGTCACACAAACACAGCCCCTTCCCTTTGTATCTTATATACAGATATACAGTATTATAAAGAGGTTCCCTCTGTCTCACAGACACAGCCCCTTCCCTTTGTATCTTATATACAGATATACAGTATTATATAGAGGTTCCCTCTGTCTCCCAGTCACAATTCCTGAACTTAGTACTTTACAAAGAGATGTATAATATCACAGGGAGGTTATTTTTGTTATAAATAGGGCTCTTCTGACAGTCACATTTACAGACACACATACACTCCCCAGTTTACATAAAAAACAAAATTTATGCTTACCTGATAAATTTCTTTCTCTTGCGATGTATCGAGTCCACGGATTCATCCAATACTTGTGGGATATTCTCCTTCCCAACAGGAAGTGGCGAAGAGAGTACCCACAGCAGAGCTGTCTATATAGCTCCTCCCCTAACTCCACCCCCCAGTCATTCGACGAAGGCTAGGAAGAAAAAGGAGAAACTATAGGGTGCAGAGGTGACTGAAGTTTTATAATAAAATATACTACCTGTCTTAAATAGACAGGGTGGGCCGTGGACTCGATACATCGCAAGAGAAATTTATCAGGTAAGCATAAATTTTGTTTTCTCTTGCAAGATGTATCGAGTCCACGGATTCATCCAATACTTGTGGGATACTAATACCAAAGCTTTAGGGCACGGATGAAGGGAGGGACAAGACAGGTACCTAAACGGAAGGCACCACTGCTTGTAGAACCTTTCTCCCAATAGTACAGTAGGAACTACTAACTTTACATCTTACACAAAGGAGCTTAGTTTCTCTATACAAGACCATCTCACATGTGCATCATCTTATATAGTATATCTGTTGACATGTCAATTTTGTAAAATCCAATATGTAGGGCGCACCTGCCGCATAGTTAGGACGAGAGGGAATGAACATTATAGGAACATGAAAAATAATCTAAAAAATCATAGTGTTCCCAAACATTGCCATGTTGTACATCAAGGCAACTTGAATACATTCCAAATTACTCCTATTGAGCATATTCCTCCCTCTCATTTATATAATAGATATAATAGATTGCGCCAACGTGAAACATTCTGGATATACCAATTGGGTACTCTATATCCTAATGGCCTTAATATGAATATGGATTTGGTAGCTTTCAACTAATAGATACATCTATGAAATACTAATCATATGTTCACTTATGTTGTACACTTTATTATAAGTAAGCATAATCACTAATGTTAAACATTCACGTTTTATTATACACTTTTTACACATATTACAATTAAGAATTTAGTAATCTCAATGCACACTTTATTATCAATATTTTATTATGTATATATTGCAGGAATTCCAGTAGGCGATTTATATATATCGCCATTTCTATTGGCAATCCTACAACAAATAGATCACATTCACTGAGGATATTTTATCCTTGTATTAATTCAGAGCACACAGAGACACTATAATGTAGGATATTACAATCCTTGTACTAATCTATAGCACATTGAGATACCACAATGTCTATTATAGTGGTTACGAAACATCACATTTATTTACTTTAGTATTTTTTCTTTTTATCACATTATATTGATTGAATTGCATTTAATTGGCTGAAAAGACCAACTCCTAATTTACATGATACGCAGAAAAACATTATTACAAATTAAAATAAAATAATCTCAAACTTATTATATAATCTGTAAATACATGTACATTTAATATTGATTAGCGCATAGCTATCATTTGTTGAATAAAGTGAAAGTTTGCTATTTTATTCAACTAGCTACATATATATTTGAAAATCTCGTAGAATACATCTGGAGCTGTGAGATTGACAGCTGGTATAGAGGGCTTGCACTATTTTTATGACTAGCGCCCATAGGAAACCAATACGTCATGAGAACTTCCACCATTGGCCAACGTGCAGCCTGCGGGTACACTGTCACGGCTCACCGCCATTAAACTAAATTGCGATCGAAAGAAGTAAATTCAAGTATTATTAGTTATCGTATATAAATCTTAGCCCCGCAACATGGACATTAAGGTAACACCTATTGAGAAGTGTTAAAAGTGTATTATGACACAATACCAGATCACAAATACTATATCGAAGCATATACTGACATCTACCGATGTGCTTGAGGTTTTATTTTGTTTTATTTTAGATGAATATACGACCTGTTATATATTTAGAACAGTTAGCATAGAGGATAGACAATCACATTGAGGTTGAGTTTTTACCTATGTGAACAGCACAATAGAGACTATCTCTATCAAGTGATACCAACAGATATATAGACATATATATTTTGACAATAATAAAGTGATGTTTATATATACATCCAAGCAACATATTGCCGCTATACATATGAATACACATGTTTTTTAACTTGTTATATGTCTATGATGTTAATATATACTTATGGGAAATGTTAACAAAATGTTTTGTATTCACCTGTAAATCATGTGACCAATTAAGGTAAATGAGGGTGTGTCTGCCCAAACAATTTTTGATTGGCTTCACATGTGTATATCTAGTAGCAAGTATTGTATAGTTTTATCAGCCTGAGGAAACAGTACTGGATACTGAGAAACGCGTTGCTGTGTTTTTAATGTGTTACAAATAAACACTTTTATTTACACTACTTGCTACTTTGCCTGCTTGGACATTCCTGCTTGGTTTTTACTCCTACTATCGCTGGAATTGATCATACACCTGATTCAAACAGTACTACTATCCTGCGATTACCATCTGGCATTGGGGGAGATCTTTGCCTGAGAGGAGAGTTTTACCGGACAACTCTTAAGGTTCCGGCATGCCCAGCCTGCATCACATCTTGGTGCTTTGCTAAACGTGAGTGCATCTGAGTTTTCTATTGTTACCTGATATATCTCACAGAATTATGCTATGTGGCGCCTTCTCTGCTTCTTTATAGAAATTTTTTGATGTGGATGGCCTCATACTTCGAGGAGAGCTGCCAGATTTCGCCCTAACTTCATCTTGGATACTCTAGTGACTATCTTGTGTATTTGGGACTTTTTTGCACTCATATATATGTGTGTATATAACCCCTCTACATATATTCATAGGTCACTTTATATGCTGGTTAAACTCTGTCACTCTGTGGTGAACCACTATATTGTGTGTATATATATATACCAATTTTACACTGCCATTTAGTGACACCATTCGAGTTATCTATATTGCATACTTTATATGATAGCGCCCCTATTATATACTCAGTTTGGGTATTTTTATATTCTCCCAAAAATAGCCTCCAAAGAAGCAAAAGTATCAAATTTGTAAAATTTGGAAAAAGTATGAAGCGAAGACCAAGTCACCGCCTTACAAATCTGTTCAACAGAAGCCTCATTTTTAAAAGCCCATGTGGAAGCCACTGCTCTAGTAGAGTGAGCAGTAATCCTTTCAGGAGGCTGCTGGCCAGCAGTCTCATAAGCCAAATGGATGATGCTTTTCAGCCAAAAAGAAAGAGAGGTTGCCGTAGCCTTTTGACCTCTCCACTTTCCAGAATAGACAACAAACAATGAAGATGTTTGTCGGAAATCTTTAGTTGCTTGTAAGTAGAACTTTAAAGCACAAACCACATCTAGGTTGTGCAACAGACGTTCCTTCTTGGAAAAAGGATTAGGACACAGAGAAGGAACAACAATTTCCTGATTGATATTCCTATTAGAAACAACCTTAGGAAGGAATCCAGGTTTGGTACGCAAAACCACCTTATCCGCATGGAAAACAAGATAAGGTGAGTCGCACTGTAAAGCAGATAATTCAGAAACTCGAGCCGAAGAGATAGCTACTAAAAACAGAACTTTCCAAGATAGAAGCTTAATATCTATGAAATGCATAGGTTCAAACGGAACCCCTTGAAGAACTTTAAGAACTAAATTTAAACTCCATGGCAGAGCAACAGGTTTAAACACAGGCTTGATTCTAACTAAAGCCTGACAAAACGCCTGAACATCTGGAACATCCGCCAGACGCTTGTGTAAAAGGATAGACAAAGCAGATATTTGTCCTTTTAAGGAACTAGCTGATAATCCCTTCTCCAATCCTTCTTGGAGAAAAGATAATAGCCTAGGAATCCTGATCTTACTCCATGAGTAACCCTTGGCATCACACCAGTAAAGATATTTATGCCATATCTTATGATAGATTTTCCTGGTGACAGGCTTTCAAGCCTGAATCAAGGTATCACTGACCGATTCCGAGAAACCACGCTTTGCTAAAATCAAGCGTTCAATCTCCAAGCAGTCAGACGCAGAGAATTTAGATTTGGATGCTTGAATGGACCTTGAATCAGAAGGTCCTGCCTCAGCGGCAGAGTCCATGGTGGGACAGATGACATGTCCACCAGATCTGCATACCAAGTCCTGCGTGGTCACGCAGGTGCTATCAAAATCACTGAAGCTCTCTCCTGCTTTATTCTGGCAATCAGACAAGGAAGGAGAAGGAATGGTGGAAACACATAGGCCAGGTTGAAGGACCAGGGCACTGCTAGAGCATCTATCAGTACTGACTGGGGATCCCTTGACCTGGACCCGTAACAAGGAAGCTTGGCGTTCTGACGAGATGCCATCAGATCCAATTCTGGTGTGCCCCATAGCTGAATCAGTTGGGCAAATACCTCCGGATGGAGCTCCCACTAACCCAGATGAAAAGTCTGATGACTTAGGAAATCCGCCTCCCAGTTCTCTACCCCTGGGATATGGATTGCTGAAAGATGGCAAGAGTGAGTCTCTGCCCATCGGATTATTTTGGAAACCTCTATCATCGCTAGAGAACTCCATGTTCCCCCTTGAGGATTGATATAAGCTACAGTCATGATGTTGTCCGACTGAAATCTGATGAATTTGGCCGCAGCCAGTTGAGGCCACGCCTGAAGTGCATTGAATATCGCTCTCAGTTCTAGAATGTTGATCGGGAGGAGAGTCTCCTCCTGAGACCATAACCCCTGTGCTTTCAGGGAGTTCCAGACTGCACCCCAGCCCAGTAGGCTGGCATCTGTCGTAACTATGACCCACTCTGGTCTGTGGAAACACATTCCCCGAGACAGGTGAGCCTGTGACAACTACCAGAGAAGAGAATCTCTGGTCTCCTGATCCAGATCTATCTGAGGAGATAAATCTGCATAATCCTCATTCCACTGCTCGAGCATGCACAGTTGCAGTGGTCTGAGGTGTAGTCGAGCAAACGGAACTATGTCCATTGCCGCTACCATTAGTCCAATTACCTCCATACACTGAGCTACTGACGGCCGAGGAATGGAATGAAGAGCTCGGCAGGAGTTTACAAGTTTTGATTTCCTGACCTCTGTCAGAAATATTTTCATTTCTACCGAGTCTATCAGAGTTCCTAGGAAGGAAACTCTTTTGAGGGGGGGAGAGAGAACTCTTTTTTATGTTCACCTTCCACCCATGAGATCTCAGAAAAGCCAACACGATGTCCGTGTGAGACTTGGCTAGTTGGAAGTTTGACGCTTGAATTAAGATGTCATCCAAATAAGGTGCCACTGCTATGCCCCGCGGTCTTAGAACCACCAGAAGGGACCCTAGCACTTTTGTGAAAATTCTTGTAGCCATGGCCAACCTGAAGGGAAGGGCCACAAACTGGTAATGCCTGTCCAGAAAGGCGAACCTGAGAAATTGGTGATGATCTCTGTGAATAGGGATGTACAGATACGCATCCTTTAAGTCCATGGTGGTCATATATTGACCCTCCTGGATCAGTGGCAGAATAGTCCGAATAGTCTCCATCTTGAAGGACGGGACTCTGAGGAATTTATTTAGGATCTTGAGATCCAAGATTGGTCTGAAAGTTCCTTCTTTTTTGGGAACCACAAACAGGTTGGAGTAAAACCCTTGCCCCTGTTCCGCTCTTGGAACTGGGTGAATCACTCCCATGGTATGTAGGTCTTCTACATAGTGTAAGTACGCCTCTCTTTTTGTCTGGTTTGCAGACAATTGAGAAATGTGAAATCTCCCCCTTGGGGGGGAATCTTTGAAGTCCAAAAGATATCCCTGGGAAACAATTTCTAAAGCCCAGGAATCGTGAACATCTCTTGCCCAAGCCTGAGCGAAAAGAGAGAGTCTGCCCCCTACTAGGTCTGGTCCCGGATCGGGGGCTACCCCTTCATGCTGTCTTGGAGGCAGCTGCAGGCTTCTTGGCCTGTTTACCCTTGTTCCAAGCCTGGTTAGGTCTCCAGACTGACTTGGATTGAGCAAAATTCCCTTCTTGCTTTGTAGCAGGGGAAGCTGAAGTGGGACCACTCTTGAAGTTTGGAAAAGAACGAAAATTATTTTGTTTGGTCCTTATCTTATTTGTTTTATCCTCAGGGAGGGTATGTCCTTTCCCTCCAGTGATCTCTGAAATAATTTCCTTCAGTTCAGGCCTGAATAGGGTCTTTCCTTTGAAAGGGATGGTCAAAAGCTTTGATTTTGATGACACATCAGCAGACCAGGACTTAAGCCATAACGCTCTACGCGCTAAAATGGCAAAACCTGAATTTTTCGCCGTTAATTTAGCTAGTTGAAAGACGGCATCTGTAATGAAAGAATTAGCCAGCTTAAGAGCCTTAATTCTATCCAAAATATCATCTAATGGGGTCTCCCCCTGAAGAGCCTCTTCCAGAGCCTCAAACCAAAAAGCAGCTGCAGTAGTTAAAGGAACAATGCACGCAATAGGTTGCAGAAGAAAACCTTGATGAACAAAAATTTTCTTTAGGAGACCCTCTAATTTTTTATCCATAGGATCTCTGAAAGCACAACTGTCTTCAATAGGTATAGTTGTACGCTTAGCTAGTGTAGAAACAGCTCCCTCCACCTTAGGGACCGTCTGCCACGAGTCCCGCATGGTGTCAGATATGGGAAACATTTTCTTAAAAGCAGGAAGGGGAGCGAACGGAATACCTGGTCTATCCCACTCCTTAGAAACAATGTCCGCAATCCTCTTAGGGACCGGAAAAACATCAGTGTAAACAGGAACCTCTAAGTATTTGTCCATTTTACACAATTTCTCTGGAACCACAATACGGTCACAATCACCCAGAGTCGCTAATACCTCCCAGAGCAACAAGCGGAGGTGTTCTAGCTTAAATTTAAAGGCCGTCATATCAGAGTCTGTCTGAGAGAGCGTCTTTCCTGAATCAGAAATCTCTCCCTCAGACAGCAAATCCCGTACCCCTAATTCAGAACATTGTGAGGGTATAATGGATACGGCTACTAAAGCGTCAGAAGGCTCAGCATTTGTTCTTAACCCAGAGCTATCGCGCTTCCCTTGTAACCCAGGCAGTTTAGATAAAACTTCTGTGAGGGTAGAATTCATAACTGCTGCATGTCTTGTAAGGTAAATGAAGTAGACGCACTAGAGGTACTTGGCGTCACTTGTGCGGGCGTTACTGGTTGTGACACTTGGGGAGAACTAGATGGCATAACCTCATTTCTTTCTGTCTGAGAATCCTCTAGCGCTACATTTTTAAGTGCTACAATATGCTCTTTAAAATTTATAGAAATATCAGTACAAGTGGGACACATTGTAAGAGGGGGTTCCACAATGGCTTCTAAACATATTGAACAAGGAGTTTCCTTGATGTCAGACATGTTTAACAGGCTAGTCATGAGACAAGCAAGCTTGGAAAACACTTTATTCAATGTAAAAACAACAATTTCAAAAAACGGTACTGTGCCTTTAAGAGAAAAAAAGATGTACACGTTCTGCAAAACTGCTTAAAAATGCAGCAAACTTTTCGTTTTTTTTACAGTATATGCAGTAAGCCTTAGTAATGTTACCCCACTAGCAAAAGAAGAAATTAACCCCTTAATAACGAAACCGGATTGACAAGTGTCAAAAACCGGAAAATACACAGTCAGCACCTTGCCACAGCTCTGCTGTGGCGCCTGCCTGCCCTTAGGGGTTGAATCTGAGGGAACAAGGCTTCGTTTTGGCCCAAAAATCGAGTCAGGACCCTCCTGTGTTGCAGTTTGCTGTCCAGAATGAAAAAACAAGTACGCATCTTAGGCGGAAAAATAGGCCTCGCCCACCTCTTACTCGATGTCTGTGGGGCCTTAAAGTAACACCTCATGTGTTTCAAACAGCCATGTGGGTTGTAAAACCTCAAAATAAGCCCAATGAACCCTCTAATAAAAGTCCCAAAAAACGTTTTACCATATTCTCAATAAAAACGTTTGCTCTATTATATGTGTCAACCAGAAGTAACTTAGCCCTTATGCAAGCTTGTAATACTACAATAAGTCTCTGATTACAGCTTACCCTTCCCCTCATGGGGATACTGTCAGACTTTTCTTGAAATATCACAGTTTTTCTAGAAAAAAATAACTGAACATACCTCAGTGCAGCATAGCATGCAAACCGTTCCCCAACTGAAGTTTTCTGTACTCCTCAGCCTCTGTGGGAACAGCAGTGGATCTTAGTTACAAAATGTTAAAGAATGGATAGATAGGAGCGCCGAAAATCGGCAGGGTCTTATGTGATTTATAATTGTAGGTCTAATGCTAGACCCTGGGTTGGAATAGCATATATGGGATGTTTAGAAAAGTCTCTGTATAAAATTATGTATCGCAAGGATAGGTTTAGATATTGGATATGAAGTGTTTATCAAAGAATTTTTTATTACAATTTGCACAAAATATCATATAATTAAAAACGATTGGGTACAATTGCACAGAATATTGTATAGTTAAAAAACAATTAAGTACATGGATCCATGTGGACAAAATCCTATTTCATATAAGTGTGTCCTAAAATGGTCTAAAAGCAAATGTGGCTGTCTGAATGTTAAAATATGTGTAAGTCTCACATATACAGTATAATGGTGAGGTCGTTCTGATAGGTGACCTCTCTAATGTAGTTGACACAAAGATTATGTTATAAAAGTACAAGATCACCAATATAACATAATATACGAATAAACAAAGATTGGTATAGTGAGCAAAGATGTGAGCGTTGTGATCAAAAGATATTTAAAATTTTTTTTAAAAATTAGTCTCCAAAGATGAGATCTACAAAAACAATTAAAGTGAGCATGTGGATAAATACAAATACAAATAAAAATAAAAATGTGATCCACAAAAACATATATGTGTATATATTCAATCCAAGGATGTGAAAACAAATCACAAAAACTTCCTTATAAAAATATATTGAAAAAATGCTGAAAAAAACTTTTATGAACAACAGGTGTGTACACAATTTAGTAAGTGTGATTAAAAAGTCATTTTTGGAGGTGTGAAAGTTCCTGGAATTTATTCCATTTGGTGTAATAGTCCTTTGTTAGTGGTCCTAAAAATTGTTTGAAAATCCTTTGTTTGTAATCCTGAAAAATGTTTGAAGATCAAAATATAAAAATTGTGTAAAAGTGTGATCAATGTGTAGAAAAAATAATGAAAAAAAAAAAAATAGTAAAAATAAAGATAATGATGGAAAAAATAAAAAACAAAAATCAAGATACTCTGGAAGTTCCTCAAGACCTGTAAATAGAAAATACTGACATAGTGTAATACTGTTTAGGTATTTTAAAATCAATAGGAATAAAACTCACCATATATCTGTCAATGCGTTTCGGCCTGCCAAGGAGGCCTTTCTCAAGACTAATTAGTCTTGAGAAAGGCCTCCTTGGCAGGCCGAAATGCGTTGACAGATATATGGTGAGTTTTATTCCTATTGATTTTAAAATACCTAAACAGTATTACACTATGTCAGTATTTTCTATTTACAGGTCTTGAGGAACTTCCAGAGTATCTTGATTTTTGTTTTTTATTTTTTCCATCATTATCTTTATTTTTACTATTTTTTTTTTTTTCATTATTTTTTCTACACATTGATCACACTTTTACACAATTTTTATATTTTGATCTTCAAACATTTTTCAGGATTACAAACAAAGGATTTTCAAACAATTTTTAGGACCACTAACAAAGGACTATTACACCAAATGGAATAAATTCCAGGAACTTTCACACCTCCAAAAATGACTTTTTAATCACACTTACTAAATTGTGTACACACCTGTTATTCATAAAAGTTTTTTTCAGCATTTTTTCAATATATTTTTATAAGGAAGTTTTTGTGATTTGTTTTCACATCCTTGGATTGAATATATACACATATATGTTTTTGTGGATCACATTTTTATTTTTATTTGTATTTGTATTTATCCACATGCTCACTTTAATTGTTTTTGTAGATCTCATCTTTGGAGACTAATTTTTTTAAAATTTTTTAAATATCTTTTGATCACAACGCTCACATCTTTGCTCACTATACCAATCTTTGTTTATTCGTATATTATGTTATATTGGTGATCTTGTACTTTTATAACATAATCTTTGTGTCAACTACATTAGAGAGGTCACCTATCAGAACGACTTCACCATTATACTGTATATGTGAGACTTACACATATTTTAACATTCAGACAGCCACATTTGCTTTTAGACCATTTTAGGACACACTTATATGAAATAGGATTTTGTCCACATGGATCCATGTACTTAATTGTTTTTTAACTATACAATATTCTGTGCAATTGTACCCAATCGTTTTTAATTATATGATATTTTGTGCAAATTGTAATAAAAAATTCTTTGATAAACACTTCATATCCAATATCTAAACCTATCCTTGCGATACATAATTTTATACAGAGACTTTTCTAAACATCCCATATATGCTATTCCAACCCAGGGTCTAGCATTAGACCTACAATTATAAATCACATAAGACCCTGCCGATTTTTGGCGCTCCTATCTATCCATTCTTTCATATTTTATTAACCTAGTGGGTGCTTGGGGGACCCATCATAGACAGGAGCTAGAGGTCACCAAACGCAGCGCTGTAAGATACTAATATTTCTTAGTTACAAAATGCTAAGATCATCATCCTCCATGCAGAAATCTTCATCTCTTTTCTGCTTGAGAGTAAATAGTACACACCGGTACCATTTAAAATATCAAACACTTGCTTGAGAAAATAAAAACTAACATTTTTGTCACCACAATCACTTTACCCTTCCTATTGCTTAGAGCCGGCAAAGAGAATGACTGGGTGGTGGAGTTAGGGGAGGAGCTATATAGACAGCTCTGCTGTGGGTGCTCTCTTTGCCACTTCCTGTTGGGAAGGAGAATATCCCACAAGTATTGGATGAATCCGTGGACTCAATACATCTTGCAAGAGAAATACAAGTAATTATTTTAAAATAAACCAGTAGTGTTAACATTTTCAATATAATCATTATAGTCAATGCAACAAACTGCTGTGTCCTATATAAAAGCCAACAAACTTGACTCATTTCATGAACACATCTTTAATAAAGCAATGTTCTTAGTAATATTTTGCAGAAAAAAATTACATTACTTTAAATGCAGAAAAAAAACTGCAAGAATACATCTTATAATGTTGTTAGTTCTACATTGGTGAAATATGAAGAGATGTTTTGAATTACAAACAAAATTAATTCACTAGTACAGTGGTAAATGACAGACTGAGATTTGTAAAACATGGAAGAATGGCTATTTTCCAACTGAGAGGCAACTGCCCAAAAAACACACTTCAGCAGAGGGACCCAATTTTATTCCGGTTCCTAGGACTTTCACCTCTACACCTTCTGCTCCGGCTGAAAATCCAGTATCGACTCCAAGGCCAAGTTTAGCTGTCAGGGGACCAGCAGTTGCTGTAACACTTCCAACCTCTGCTCTGGCCATAGCACCGACCCCAGCAATGCTGGCTTCAGCTCCCGTGGATGCGTTAGGACCTCTTGCTGTTGCATCAAATACACTGAATTCTGCACTAGCGCCACCAACCCCAGCCTCAGCATATACTCCAGCTTTAGGTATTCTCTCCCCTGGTTTATTAATTCCTCCAGTGGCATAAGTGCCAGTACGAGCATAGGGACCTTCTGCAAAGGCAGATGGGTCTCTGTCAAAGTTGTCAACTATATTTAGATAAGATGTTGTTGAGCCCATTATAGCTGGGTCCAAGTGTCTACTCATTCTGTTCCCCTTTCTTGCGTTATTTTAGATATTTTAGAAATTGTAATCTGAATGGTGAGATAAGATAGAGAATGAAAAAATATAATAGATACAAAAATGCTGAACTTCAATGACAAATATTGTATACTTCTTCCTAATATTTTGGAAACATCAGTGAAAGTGTATATTATTCTAATATATCAACACGAAAAACATCTTTATTGTCTTTATTATCTATCTATCATCTATCTATCTATCTATCTATCTATCTATCTATCTATCTATCTATCTATCTATCTATCTGTCTGTTTATCTATCTATCTATCTATCTATCTATCTATCTCTCTATCTATCGATCTATCTATCTATCTATCTATCTATCTATCTATTTATCTATGTATCTATCTATTAATTTATGGGTCTATCTATCTATCTATCTATCTATATATCTATCTATCTATCTATCTATCTATCTATCTATCTATCTGTCTGTCTGTCTGTCTGTCTATATATCTATCTATCTATCTATCTATCTATCTGTTTATCTATCTATCTATCTATGAATTTATGGGTCTATCTATCTATCTATCTATCTATCTATCTATCTATCTATCTGTCTATCTATGAATTTATGGATCTATCTATCTATCTATGAATTTATGGGTCTGTCTATCTATCTATCTATTTATCTATCTATGAATTTATGGGTCTATCTATCTATCTATCTATCTATCTATCTATGAATTTATGGGTCTATCTATCTATCTATCTATCTATCTATCAATCTATCTATCTATCTATCTATCTATCTATCTATCTATCTATCTATCTATCGGTCTATCTATCTATCTATCTATCTATCTATCTATCTATCTATCTATCTATGAATTTATGGGTCTATCTATCTATCTATCTATGAATTTATGGGTCTATCTATCTATCTATCTATCTATCTATCTATCTATGAATTTATGGGTCTATCTATCTATCTATGTATGAATTTATTGGTCTATCTATCTATCTATCATCTATCTATCTATCTATCTATCTATGAATTTATGGGTCTATCTATCCATCTATCTGTCTGCCTATGAATTTATGGGTCTATCTATCTATCTATCTATCTATCTATCTATCTATCTATCTGTCTGTCTGTCTGTCTGTCTGTCTGTCTGTCTGTCTATCTATCTATCTATCTATCTATGAATTTATGGGTCTATCTATCTATCTATCTATCTATCTATCTATCTATCTATGAATGTATGGGTCTATCTATCTATCTATCTATTAATTTATGGGTTTATCTATCTATCTATGAATTTATGGGTCTATCTATCTATATATCTATCATCTATCTATCTATCTATCTATCTATCTATCTATCTATGAATTTATTGATCTATCTATATATCTATCTATGAATTTATGGGTCTATCTATCTATCTATCTATCTATCTATCTATCTATCTATCTGTCTGTCTGTCTGTCTGTCTGTCTGTCTGTCTGTCTATCTATCTATCTATCTATCTATGAATTTATTGATCTATCTATATATCTATCTATGAATTTATGGGTCTATCTATCTATCTATCTATCTATCTATCTATCTGTCTGTCTGTCTATCTATCTATCTATCTATCTATCTAAAACATGGAAGGGAACTGCACTCCAAGACCGGACCAGGTACACATCCTGTGACTCAGCAACATCCAGCCCTGGGTGCTAAATAGCACTCCAAAAAAGCAGTGATGTCACCAGAGCCACAGGCAGTTAACCCCAGTCCGGAATGGGTGCAAGAAACAAGGGGGATTACAAACAAAAAGTAATACAACACATAGAAACACCCAGCACTCACCAGCTAGCTCTCAGCTAAGATAAAATCACAACTGGAAAGGTTAGTTACCACATCTGGCCAAATGGGAAAGCTCAGGCACCACGTCAAGGTCCTTTCCATTGCCTGAGTCCCTAACACAGCCACACCATCATGCGAGCTCACAAAGCCAAACAGACTGAGAATAAAGAAGGGGTGCACCGGTGGATGTAATCACCCAGAGAAAATACAAAACATGGAAGGGAACTGCACTCCAAGACCAGACCAGGTACACATCCTGTGACTCAGCAACATCCAGCCCTGGGTGCTAAATAGCACTCCAAAAAAGCTGTGATGTCACCAGAGCCACAGGCAGTTAACCCCAGTCCGGAATGGGTGCAAGAAACAAGGGGGATTACAAACAAAAAGTAATACAACACATAGAAACACCCAGCACTCACCAGCTAGCTCACAGCTAAGATAAAATCACAACTGGAAAGGTTAGTTATCACATCTGGCCAAATGGGAAAGCTCAGGCACCATGCAAGGTCCTTTCCATTGCCTGAGTCCCTAACACAGCCACACCATCATGCGAGCTCACAAAGCCAAACAGACTGAGAACAAAGAAGGGGTGCACAGGTGGATGTAATCACCCAGAGAAAATACAAAACATGGAAGGGAACTGCACTCTATCTATCTATCTATCTATCTATCTATCTATCTATCTATCTATCTATGAATTTATGGGTCTATCTATCTATTTATCTATCTATCTGTCTGTCTGTCTGTCTTTCTATCTATCTATGAATTTATGGGTCTATCTATCTATATGGATTTATGGGTCTATCTATCTATCTATCTATCTATTTATCTATCTATGAATGTATGGGTCTATCTATCTATCTATGAATTTATGGGTCTATCTATCTATCTAACTATCTATCTATGAATTTATGGGTCTATCTATCTATCTATCTATCTATCATCTATCTATCTATCTATCTATCTATCTATCTATCTATCTATCTATGAATTTATGGGTCTATCTATCTATCTATCTATCTATCTATGAATTTATGGGTTTATCTATCTATCTATCTATCTATGAATTTATGGGTCTATCTATCTATCTATCTATCATCTATCTATCTATCTATCTATCTATCTATGAATTTATGGGTCTATCTATCTATCTATCTATCTATCTATCTATCTATGAATTTATGGATATATCTATCTATCTATCTATCTATCTATCTATGAATTTATGGATATATCTATCTATCTATCTATCTATCTATCTATGAATTTATGGGTCTATCTATCCATCTATCTATCTATCTATCTATCTATCTATCTATCTATGAATTTATGGGTCTATCTATCTATCTATCTATCTATCTATCTATGAATTTATGGGTCTATCTATCTATCTATCTGTCTGTCTATCTATATGAATTTATGGGTCTATCTATATATCTATCTATCTATGAATGTATGGGTCTATCTATCTATCTATCTATCTATCTATCTATCTATCTATCTATCTATCTATCTATCTATCTATGAATTTATGGGTCTATCTATCTATCTATCTATCTGTCTGCCTGTCTCTCTGTCTGTCTATCTATCTATCTATCTATCTATCTATCTATCTATCTATCTATCTATCTATCTATGAATTTATGGGTCTATCTATCTATCTATCTATCTATCTATCTATGAATTTATGGGTCTATCTATCTATGAATTTATGGGTCTATCTATCTATCCATCTTTCTATCTGTCTGTCATCTTCCTTACTCCCTATATGTCTCTCAAACTTATTGTCTTTGTCTTACTCTTTTTCTATCTAAGGACACGATTGTCTAAAGCTCTCTGCTCTAGCAAGATTATCTAACAAGTCTTTTCAGTACTGTGAGGTCCCTGAAATAATTGTATGTCTGTCTGTCTATCTATCAATCTGTTTCCATTATTCATATTTATCTATGGGTCTATCTATCTATCTATCTATCTATCTATCTATCTATGGATTTATGGGTCTATTTATCTATCTATCTATCTATCTATCTATCTAACTATCTGTCTGTCTGTCATCTTCCTTACTCCCTATATGGCGCTAAAACTCCTTGTATTCTCTTACTCTCTGCCTTTCTGTCTAAGGACACGATTGTCTAAAGCTCTGCTCTAGCAAGATTATCTAACAAGTCTTCTCAGAACTGTGAGGTCCCTAAACAAATTGTACATCTATCAATCTATCTATCATCTATCTATCTATCTACCTGTCTATCTATATATCATTAATCATATTTATCTATGGATATATCTATCTATCTATCTACTCCCTATATGTCTCTCAAACTTATTGTCTTTCTCTTACTCTCTGCCTTTCTGTCTAAGGACACGATTGTCTAAAGCTCTCTGCTCTAGCAAGATTATCTAACAAGTCTTTTCAGTACTGTGAGGTACCTAAACTAATTGTACATCTATCTATCTACCTATCTATCTATCTATCTATCTATCTATTTGCTATCTTGGTTACTATCTGTCTGCGGGTCTATCTGAAATAGTTTTTTCAGCATTACTTACAGATATGTTGCGGTCTGTTTCAGTTTTATTTTTCCGACAAAATTCTGAGCTTTTATATCATGTTTTGGTTGGGCGGATACTTTATGAAATGTACCTTCTGTTTAATTATTACTCCAAAAGAAATTTTAGTAACATATTACTTACATATGACTTTTCAATTTTGTTGGCATGACTCCAGGTAACTAGCTGAGCTTAATACTTTCTGTTTTACTATTTCTCCAAAAGTATGAGTAATTATTGTTATCGATGACTAACACATGACTTTTCAGTTTAGTTGGCATGGCCCCAGGTAATTAACTTAATACTTTCATTCTTGTTTGTAAGTGTACAGATTTTTCAATGGAGAGTGGGATTGCACTCTCTTTTGAAAAATCTGTACGCTTGTGGCGAAACGTACGTTAGGAACGCAAGCTGAATGCCACTACACCCTCTCATGACTAAAGTCGTCAGGACAGGTATTGAGAGATTATCCCATACCCAGGGGAGGCTAGCATAACCTTCAAGGCACGCTATTTCCACCCAAGCAAGGGATACGATAGCAGCAGTTTGTGGTTGGCATATACTGGAGACTTTTCAGTATAAAACCAGGTGTGCGCCTGTACCTAGAGCCTGGCTGGCTGAGAAAAGTGTGAGTAACCGCTTGGCGGGACCACTTGTGTGAAAAAAAATTATCTTTTTCACCAATTGTATTGCACTATATTTTTTCCTTTTTGTTTTTGAGGCAAGAAATCACTTGTATCATTGAAACAGAGCAGGACTCCCACAGATCACATATATCCTTATACTCTGATTTTAGATATCACATTATTTTTGTTTATTATTTAGTTTATCACTTTTTGTTGCTTCACTTTTATTTCACCAAGTGATTATTGTACTTTTTATTACTTTTATTAAAACTCTTTTGTTTGCAGATGACATTAATTTTCGTTTCTGACCCAACCTTTTTTATAACTCAAATTATTAACATTTTGGAAGAGCACAGTGAAATCTCAGGCTAAATCTTAAATCTTATGGCTAAAAAAAATAGAGGATTAACAAATATATGCTTTTACTGAAACTAAATCACTTTCTTATTTGGGTTTGTCTATAGCTACAGATCCTGCAAAGTGGTATGGTGAGAATATTTTTCAGATCCTAAAAGAAAGTAGAGATAGTTTGACGTGTTGGGTAGGACTACCTGTTTCTCTTTCAGGTAAAATAAGCCTATTCAAGATGTTCATACTTCCTAATATCCTCTACATCTTGAGAATGTGTCCTTTGCTAATTAGAA
>NW_026511682.1:0-59618 GCF_027579735.1 Bombina bombina
TTATCAAATTCCTTAAATGACAGTTTCAGGAATGGGAAAAAATGCCAAAGAACAAGCTTCTAGCAACCAGAAGCAATAAAAAATGAAACTTAAATAATGTGGAGACAAAAGTGACGCCCATATTTTTTCGCGCCAAATAAGACGCCCACATTATTTGGCGCCTAAATGCTTTTTGGCGCCAAAAATGACGCCACATCCGGAACGCCGACATTTTTGGCGCAAAATAACGTCAAAAAATGACGCAACTTCCGGCGACACGTATGACGCCGGAAACGGAAATAGAATTTTTGCGCCAAAAAAGTCTGCGCCAAGAATGACGCAATAAAATGAAGCATTTTCAGCCCCCGCGAGCCTAACAGCCCACAGGGAAAAAGTCAAATTTTAAGGTAAGAAAAATGTTAAAATGCATTATCCCAAATATGAAACTGACTGTCTGAAAATAAGGAAAGTTGAACATTCTGAGTCAAGGCAAATAAATGTTTGAATACATATATTTAGAACTTTATAAACAAAGTGCCCAACCATAGCTAGGAGTGTCACAGAAAATAAGACTTACTTACCCCAGGACACTCATCTACATATAGTAGATAGCCAAACCAGTACTGAAACGAGAATCAGCAGAGGTAATGGTATATATAAGAGTATATCGTCGATCTGAAAAGGGAGGTAAGAGATGAATCTCTACGACCGATAACAGAGAACCTATGAAATAGACCCCTTAGAAGGAGATCACTGCATTCAAATAGGCAATACTCTCCTCACATCCCTCTGACATTCACTGCACGCTGAGAGGAAAACCGGGCTCCAACTTGCTGCGGAGCGCATATCAACGTAGAATCTAGCACAAACTTACTTCACCACCTCCATCGGAGGCAAAGTTTGTAAAACTGAATTGTGGGTGTGGTGAGGGGTGTATTTATAGGCATTTTGAGGTTTGGGAAACTTTGCCCCTCCTGGTAGGAATGTATATCCCATACGTCACTAGCTCATGGACTCTTGCTAATTACATGAAAGAAACAAAAAGTGAGCCAATGACATAGGTGCAGCCACAAAACAGCAGCTACCTCACAAGTACTGTAATACTGATCCTGCGCCTACCTGGGTACGTTTTTAAAAAATAATTCCAAAAGAAAGAAGCAAATTGGAGAGTAGAATTAAATTAGAAATTGGATTAAAATTGTATGCTCTATCGGAATAATAAAAGAAAAAAATTGGGGTTTTTTGTTCCTTTAAAACACAATAGGATGAAAGAACCTGTTTAACACAAAGGGAAAACAGTTATTTCAAAATTTCTTCAAAGTTCTCTTTTGCCCTTTACAAAGTCACCAACAGCTGCCTCCCTTGGAAATTGTATCTGCAGCTCAGCTGATAATTCATCCATTAACTTAGAATATACTCTATCTCGCTGTGCGTTGTTTCAGAAGTCTCCCTCACAGCACAGTTCCACCGCTATAAATTTGATGTATGAAATGAACTGAATGAAAAGGAACTTCTATATTTAAATTGCAATCCCATTTGTAGCATTCTGGTTGTAATATAAAACTTACCTCAATCACTCTGCAATCAAAATCTTCATATGTTTCTAATGAGAAAAAGAAAACAAAAATGATGCGTATGTGAGAAGCATAATTATAAAACAGACACATTTACCAGAATTAAGATAAGAGAAGCTTATGCACAAGTCTAGACAAGGCCAAACACAGCTAGCATCTAGCTCACTCATTGTCCAGCCTATTGGTACTACATATCCAGTCACCATAAAAAAATATAATAAATAAATCTTCTTGCAAGTCATACAGCTAGCATAAACCCATGTGGTTTGTGACGTTGTAACTATCCGTATGGCTAGCAAGAAGATTAAATAAGCAGTGAAAATGCTATTCCAAGAGGGCTGGCAGTGGCAGAGGTAAGGAATCCTAACATCAAAACAGATTTAACCATTTTAGGGCTGAATAAAGTTTAACTGAAAGGCACACTGATTTACATATAACGTTAAGGAACACTAATTTACCATCACTTTAAAGGGACATGAATCCCAATTTTTTTCTTTCATAATTGATAGGGCATGCGATTTTAAATGTACTTTCATTATCAAATTAGCTTTGCTCTCTCGGTATCCTTTGTTGAAGGAGCAGCAAAGCACTTCTGGGAGCTAGCTGAACCAATCACAAAATACATATGTGCAGCCACCAATCAGCAGCTAGCTTCCAGTTGTACACTGCTGCTCCTGAGCCTATCTAGGTATGCTGCCAGCAAAGGATACCAAGAAAAGAAAGCATATTATGTTATAGAAGTAAATTGGAAAGATGTTTAAAATGGTATGCTCTAGAGTCATGCGATATAGAAAGTGCACCCTCTTTGAAGTCTATGGTTTTACATATCAGGGCACAATAAAAATCATCTGCTCCTTAGCAGCTCTTAAAATTAGGTAAATACAACCTTAGATGAACAACACATGACATATTGTCATGATTTATTTAACAAAAATAAAGCCAAAATGGAGAAGCCATAGTGAAAAACTAATACACCTTATGATTCAATAGCTTGTAGAACCACCTTTAGCGTAATAATTTGAAGTAATCGTTTTCTGTATAACTTTATCAGTCTCTCACATTGCTGTGGAGGAATTTTCTTCTTTAATTGAAGTTTGCGGGCATTCGTTTATGCACAGCTCTCTTAAGGTCCCACCACAGCATTTCAATCGGGTTGAGGTCTGGACTTTGACTGGACCATTGCAACACCTTGATTCTTTTATTTTTCAGCCATTCTATTGTAGATTTGCTGGTGTGCTTGGAATTACCGTCCTGTTGCATGACCCAATTTCCACCAAAGTTAAGCTGTCAGACAGAAGGCCTCACATTTGGTATACAGAGGAGTTCATGCTCAACTCAATGACTGCAAGTTGCCCAGGTCCTGTGGATGCAAAACAAGTCAAGTATAAGGTGCTTGTGCTAATATGCTGGGTTTGGTTTTCGCCAAACGTGGCGCTGTGCATTATAGCCAAACATCTCCACTTTGGTCTTGTCTGTCCAAAGGACATTGTTCCAGAAGTCTTGTGGTTTGTTCAGATGCAACTTTGCAGACCTAAGATGTGTTGCCATGTTCTTTTTAGAGAGAAGAGGCTTTTTCCTGGCAACCCTTCCATACAAATCCACAAAAAAGTCTAAAAGGATGCCTTTATATACTGATCATATGTTCAACAAATGTGTAGCATGTAACTAATAATGGCTGGCCTACAATTAAATGGTAAAGCTGTGAATAACAAGCGCTGTCCATATAAACTAGCGCATAAACAGCATCACACACAACGCATAGAAATGATAACGCTCACCCTCTCGACTCATCTGGTGCATCCCATGATATCTTGGTGGTGGAGTCTTACCAACAAACACGATTGCTCCAGGAACTTTCCATTACGCTTCACGGTCGACTCACCATGGTGTACGTCAGACCGGTTTCGGGTTGCGATGACGATAGGGTCTCATGGGGGAACAAATTACCAATAACAGGCCAGCCGACAACACAGAGGAAAAGAACAGACAGATCACTGGCAATCCAAAGTAGAGAAACAAACAAATGATCTGTCCATAAAAAACAACAACTTTATTAATCCATTAAAATCTTGTATAATCAATATGGAGGAATTTCAAAAAGAAGGTGCTGTGTACCAGAAAACACCTTCTTTTTGAAATTCCTCCATATGAATTATACAAACTTTTAATGGATTAATAAAGTTGTTGTTTTTTTATGGACAGATCGTTTGTTTGTTTGTTTCTCAACCCTTCCATACAAACCATACTGCTCCTGGGTGGCAACAAGCCATAGAACAAGCTACAGAGCTGTTTGTTCCTGGTAGAGCGCTTCTCTCTTTGTATGCATTTGTATTATGACCCTGGGGAGGTCTCTCTAAGTGTGATGGGGAAACCAGACGAAGACTCCTTGCCCAGTGTGCTTAGAGGAATATGATTGCACCTCATTGAGGAAGTCCACAGAAAGCCGAAAAAAATCTGGGGTTGTCATGTTCCTTGTTCAGAGGAGAATTGCCTGGTAATTCGGGGCTGGGCTGACCTTACTTAGTGGGACATCAGCACAATTGGGCTAAAAAAAGAGGCTGCTCCTGGGGGGTAACTCGCCATAGAACAAGCGCTTCTCTCTTTGTGTACAAACCATACTTGTTCAGTCTTTTTCTAATTGTACTGTCATGAACTTTAACATTTAACCTGCTGAGGCCTGTAGAGTCTGAGTTGTAACTATTGGGTTTTTGCGATTTCTCTGCGCATTGCACGGTCTGACCTTGGGGTGAATTTGTGGGACGTTCACTCCTGGGAAGATTGGCAACTGTCTTTATTATTATTATCATCATCATCATCAGGTATTTGTAGAGCGCCAAAAGATTCCGCATCGCTATAAACATAGGCGGTATACAAGGTAACATTTATAGGGGGTCAAATGGGTTGAGGTCCCTGCCGAGAGTTGCACTGTTGTAATCGGCTCTTATGCGGGTGATCTACAAACAGCTGGGCTCATAGGCTTACATGATAAGGGGTTCAAGGGGATAGCAGTGGAGTTAGGAAAGGTTAGTGTAGGTTGTATGCATCCCTGAATAGTACAGTCTTTAGGGAGCGCTTGAAGCTTTCAAAACTAGGGGAGAGTCTTGTGGAGCGAGGCAGAGAGTTCCACAAGATGGGAGCCAGTCTGGAGAAGTCTTGTAAACGGGAATGTGAGGAGGTAACGAGAGGAGGAGAGGAGGAGATTGTGGGTAGAGCGAAGGGGTCAGGAGGGAGTGTATCTGGAGACAAGGTCTGAGATGTAGGCGGGGGCAGTGCAGTTGAGGGATTTGTATGTCAGAGTGAGAATTCTGTGTTTAAGCCTGGAGGCAAGAGGAAGCCAGTGAAGGGATTGGCAGAGAGGTGCAGCAGATGAAGAGCGAAGTGTAAGGAAGATGAGCCTGGCAGAGGCATTCATTATGGTTTGTAAAGGAGCTAGGCGGCAGCTGGGGAGACCAGAGAGGACAGAGTTGCAGTAATCGAGGCGGGAAATTATGAGAGTGGATTATAGTCTTAGTTGTGTCTTGTGTAAGAAAATGTCTAATTTTAGAGATGTTTTTAAGGTGGAAGCGGCAGGCTTTAGCCAAGGACTGAATGCGAGGAGTGAAAGAAAGATCTGAGTCAAGTGTGACCCCAAAACATTGAGCATTTGGGGTATGGGTAATGATGGAGTTATCAACAGTTATAGAGAAGTTGGGGGTGGAGATTTTTGAAAAAGGGGGGAAAATAAGGAGCTCAGTTTTGGAGAAAATTTAGCTTAAGGTAGTGAGAGGACATCCAAGATGAGATATGAGAAAGATAGTTAGTGACACGGGTTTATTATTATTATCGGTTATTTGTAGAGTGCCAACAGATTCCGCAGTGCTATAAACAAAGTGGGAGTACAACAAAACAATTATAGGGATCAAATGGGTAGAGGGAACCTAGTGATGACGTGTAGATTGAGAAGAGAAGGGGACCGAGGACAGAGCCTTGCGGTACTCCGACAGAAAGTGGTGACGGGGCAGAGGAGACCCCAGTGAAGGCTACACTAAAGGTATGGTTTGGCAGGTAGGAAGAGAGCCATGAAAGGGCTGTGTCACAGATGCCGAAGAATTGGAGGGTTTGGAGCAAAAGAGGGTGGTCAACAGTGTCAAAGGCTGCGGACAGATCAAGGAGGATAAGCAGAGAGAAGTGGCCTTTTGATTTTGCTGTAAGTAGTAGGAGTTCAAGATGAATTTGTAATGAAGAAAATCAGCTGAACTCCAAGATTTTCTCCAGTGCCGTTTAGCAGTACGGGAACATCTGCGTAGGTACAGTGTCAGAGGAGTATGCCAGGGTTGAGGATGAGTTAGTGATTTCCGAGCAATGGTAAGAGGGGCGAGATTGTCAAGGACGGATATAAGAGTGGAATTATAGTGGCAGATAGATTGTTAAGGGCAGGAAAATGAGGAGAAGGATGAGAGGAGAGGTTTGAGGGAATTAGCAAGCTATTGCTGATCTAAAGACATAATGCTTCTGTGAAGTTTGGTGTAAGGAGTAGAAGAAGGGAGAGTTGTAGGAAGGGATATGTTGCAAGTAAGGAGATGGTGGTCAGAAAGAGGAAAGGGGGAGTTTGTGAAGTTTGAGAGAGTGCATCAATAGCTTAAGATCAGGTCAAGAGAGTGACCGTCTTTGTGAGTGGAAGAGTGTGCAGAAGTTGTTTTGCAGATAAGGCAGTGGGATTGTCAAGAGGAATGTTGAAGTCGCCAAGAATGAAGGCAGGGGTGTCTGAGGAAAGGAAATAAGGTAGCCAGGCAGCCAAGTGATCTAGAAATTGAGTTAAGGAGCCAGGGGGTCGGTATATGACTGCAACACGTACAGAGAGGGGGGAGAATAAGCGAATCATGTGGGTTTTGAATGAGAGAAATGTGAGGGAAGAGATGGGATGTATTTGTTGAAAGGTGCAACGAGAGGAAAGTAAAATACCTACACCATCTCCTTGTTTATTGCCAGACCTAGGAGTGTGGCTGAAGTGGAGACCCCCATGTGACAAAGCAGCAGTGGATGCTGTGTCTAGGGGAGAGAGCCAGGTTTCTGTTAGGGCCAGAATATTGAGGGAGCGGGAGATGAAGAGGTCATGTATAGAAGTGAGCTTGCTGCAAACAGAGCGAGAGCTCCAGAGCGCGCAAGTAAAAGGGGTAGTGGCTTTTGATGCAAGATGAATGTGAGTAAGGTTTGCAGAGTTTTGTTTTCTGAGTCTATGGGACGGTACACATGGATGTGCATGGCTTGGCAGTGGTTGGGGACCAGGATTAGGGGAGATATCACCAGCAGTAAGTAAAAGCAAGAGGGAGAGTGACATGAGATGAGATACGGATTTGCAGTAGTGAGACTGCTTTTGAGACGAGCTGCAGGGGGGAGAGAGAGTGTTGAGGAATAGGTAAAGTTCATGAGTACAAAAATAAGGTGAGTTTAAGAGAGATGGGCTAATGAACAGTCCAGGTGGAGAGGGATAAGGAGTAATTGACTAATGCAGTTTGTTATAGAGACAAGAGGTAGCAAAAAGAAATATGAATATATTGAGCATTTTTACAAAATTGGGAACCAGTTAAACACATATGACACAGAATTACAGTAGCAATTGCATAAGAAAACAAAAAGGTATATAAAACATAATATTACAGAAGTACTTGCCTTGTGTCTTGCCCCTTGCCCAATCCTTGTTCAATTCTTGTACAATTCTAATGTTAATGCCTCACTTATAAAATGTTCACTTTGAAAATGTGAACATATGTTGTTATAGCAATGCACAGCCCAGTGCAATGCACAGCCCAAACTAGTGTGAAAGAAGAAGATAGGTCTGGTGCAGAGAGGTAGATTTGGGTGTCATCGGCATACAAATGGTATTGAAACCCATGGGACTTTATTAAGGAACCTAAAGATGATGTGTAGATTAAGAAGAGAATGGAACCAAGGACAGAACTTTGTGGTACCCCAACAGATAGTGGTAACAGGGCAGAGGATGCCTCAGAGAAGGATACACTAAAGGTACGGTTATATAGGAAGAGAACCACGAGAGAGCTGTGTAGCAAATGCCGAAGGATTGGAGGGTTTGGAGCAAAAGAGGGTAATCAACATTATCAAAGGCTGCAGGTTTGGAGCAAAAGAGGGTAATCAACATTATCAAAGGCTGCAGACAGATCAAGGAGGATAAGCAGAGAGAAGTGGCCTTTGGATTTTGCTGTAAGTAGGTTGTTCGTACAATAACAATTGCTGTCTCTGTGGAGTGGTGGGGGCGAAATCCAGATTGCAGTGGATCAAGGAGGGAGTTTAGTGTAAGGAAATGGGATAGACGTACATATAATAGCTTTTCGAGAAGCTTCAAGATAGGGCGGTAGTTAGATGTGGAGGTTGGATCGAGTTTTTTTGAGGATAGGTGTGACCAGTGCGTGTGGGTCAGATTGTCAAGGACAGATGTAAGGGTGGAGTTGCAGATAGATTCATAAGGGCAGGAAAAGGAGGGAATGGAAGATAGGAGAGGTTTGAGACAGATAGCGAGCTGTTTCTGAGATAATGACTTGATGCTTCTGTGAAGTTTGGTTTCAGAGGTAGAAGGAGGGAGAGTTGTAGGGAGGAATGTGATGTTACAAGTGAGAAGATGATGATCCGAAAGAGGAAAAGGGGAGTTTGTGAAGTTTGAGTGCATCGATAGCTGAAAATCAGATCAAGGGAGTGACCATCTTTGTAAGTGGGAGAGTCAGTCCGAAAGAGGAAGTGAGTTGCAGAAGTTGTTTTGCAGAGGAGGCAGTGGGGATGTCAACAGGGAGGTTGAAGTTGCTAAGAATGAGGGCAGGGGTGTCTGAGGAAATGAAATAAGGTAACCAGGCAGCAAAGTGATCTAGAAATAAAGTTGATGAGACAGGGGGGCGGTATATAGGGCTGCTGAAAATCGATTCAGTGATGCATCGCGATGCAGCCGTTAACGATGCTGCATCGATGCAGTGCAGACCTGAATTGATTCAGGGGTCAGTGACGTCATCAAGCAACGTCACGTGACCCCGCCTCTCTCACAGAGCAGTATATTCAGAGAAGCCGACATAAGGATCAATCTGTCCTTATGCTTTGCAGCGGCTTGCAGTTTTCATGGTTACAGCCACGCCACATCAGAACTTGCTAAGCACACTGTGCAGATATCTGACACGGAGAGCACTCCAACAGACCTCCCCTCTCACACACACAAATGTTCCGATTAGGAATTTTTATGACACCTATATCCTAAAGAGCCGACAGCAGCCTCATGTAAACAGTGAATCTTTTCTTGTATTATCGATTCACTGTTTACTGTTGGGGTCTCTGCTGCATGTTTGCTCTCTGTCATATCCCTAGCTAACGAGCATTTGAGGGTTGCTATTAGATATAGTAAGTCGAGTTTTACAAAAGTCGCACAATTTATACTTTATTTTATACATTTTGAGAGGCAATTGTGTGACTTTTGTAAAACTCGACTTACTATATCTAATAGCAACCCATAAATGCTTGTTAGCTAGGGATATGAGAGCAAACATGCAGCAGAGCAGAGACCGCAACAGTAATCGATAATACAAGAAAAGATTCACTGTTTACATCAGGCTGCTGTCGGCAGTAGGTGTCATAAAAATTCCTGACCGGAACATTTGTGTGTGAGAGGGGAGGTCTGTTGAGAGTGCTCTCCGTGTCAGATATCTGCACAGTGTGCACACAGAAAGTCCTGATGTGGTGCAGCTGGTGTAAAACCCAGAGCCAGACTCCCTTGAACATGCAGCTGTAGTTAGGGAGACAAAGCTATTCTGGAACTCCAGACTCAGTGCATACTGGGGAGAGAGAGGAAGCACCGAGGTCAGCAGAGTCTTGGCTATACAGAAGAGGGGTGGAATAACCACCTTCCTGTGTGTGTATGTGTGTGTGTGTGTGTGTGTGTGTGTGTGTATATATATATATATATATATATATATATATATATATATATATATATATATATATATATATCCTGTATGCAGTCTGCAGTTTTGTGGTTGCTTAAAGTATTTTCCAGCTCCAGACCATTACCTCTCATTATTTTTCATTGTGCATTTACACTTTCCTTTTTAAAATAAATATACAGGGGGGGCGGAGCCAACAGCCAAAGCAGCAAGACGTGCCGACTTAGAGCTCCCAGCACTTGATCATCAAATTATCAATTAATGGCACATCAAGAATAGGTTTATGCTCATTTCTGACTCTTAAAGCATACTGGATCATTGCTTCCAGGTTTTGGGACGAAGGGACAAAGTAATTAACATACTAATAACACAAAGGCCCTCTGTCTCGCTGAGACCACGACACAGAGTAAAGCGCCATATTTCTGGAGACCTACGCACCACTCTGGTTAATAAGGATACTGCCTCTACGCTTACTACCCTTTCAGCTCACTGATGGAACAGCTTATTCTTACCGCGCTACATGAACTCATGTACTCCCTGGACTCCCATCAGCAAGCGCTCGTTGCGGAGCTGAGAACAGCTATGGCCACACCACAGACTTTAACTCAGATAGGGGAGGCGGCGGAGGAAGCCGGTCGACACGCAACATACGATCAACATGCAACAGACCCGGCGCAGCAGACAGAGGACCCTTACCGAGGAGCAGGGGAGTCGCACATGATAGACACAAAGAGCCCCGGCTCTGAGAATATAGATCTGACAGATACGGAGGAGCAGACCCACATCGTGCAGCCCTCCCTCGCTTGCACGGGACCGGAGAACCTAAGTGCAATACGCCTAGACATGTCACGACGGCAGCAGCACAATCTGTCTGGGAGTCCTTTGATAGCTAACGGAGTCCTGTCAAATAAGATGTCAGAGCCAAGATCTAAACAGAGCGCAAGGTACTTTGAATTTAAAAGGGCTTTCAACGTGTACTGCTCGCACTCAGCCGGGACTGTACACTTGTACAAAACTCTTGTCACTGAAGGCTCCCTAGCCAGAACAGGCATTGGATGATACATTGTAAGATTGAGGACAGATCGGAGGTCTCCTCCAGACGAACTAGACATCAGCCCGAATGACAATCATTAATGTTCCCTAACTGCACCTATTACCACTGTCCTGATGTCTGAAGGTTCTTTAAATTCCCTAAGAACTGGTTACATTCATCCATATACCAATGTTAACTCCCCAGCCTGGAAAAGCTCCGTGATGAGGAGATCATACGGACAACCAACCCACTATACAGGACTATCCTTCTCCACCTTTTTATGTTCTCTGGCCCTTCTATACATCAGGATTACAATCCTGGGACTTGCCCTGTTTTTGCTCAATTGGGTTTATCCTCTAGTTACAATATAGAGAGGTGTTGCATGGCGTTTTAGCGTAGTTATATGTAATTTGAGCATGCAGGTCTTGCCATTCACCATTGCAATTTATCTCATGTTTTGTGCAAATGTGTTTTCAGCATTCCTATATATCTCTCATGGGATTTACAATACATACGTTAAGTTTGTCATTCAGAGTATGGATTGTTACAGCAGCCTAGCTCATAAAGTACACAACTTATAGCATGTTCAAATTTCTACTGTTTAGCAACACCTGCTGTTTTAAAGTTCTCAGAGTTGTACAGTCCTAGTTATTTTATATATATATATATACATATCTATGTGTCAAGGTCTGAGGGTTCCTTTGGGACTCTATGGTTATGATCGAAACTACATAACTGTGTATACAAGATCATTGTGAGCAGTCTTATATTGCATCGCATCTTAGATCCCATGATAGCTTGCCATTGTTCAATATAAGGCTTCAAAATAGCTTCTTACGTGCACTTGATATATGCAAGTACTCTTTCTCTTGCCTACATACAATTGTAATGTGATCTCTAAAAGGTAACTCAGAACTATACCACCTATTTTGGACATTATTACGCTATAATTACCCCATATGAAGCATACAGAGTACCTATTGTAATCCCAGACCAATAGTAGTCGGTACCCTTTCATGTACTATTCGGATTTAATTCTTTTGTGCCTGAAGCCACGTAGATCTTAGCATAAAAGTCTCTCATAATCTATATTATCTCTCAGAATTATCCCTGGTTTGTTTTACATATGTTAGTAACAAACTTCCATGTCCATGCTGAAGCTTTTTATATGCATGTTCAAATGTTGCCACATCACTTTTATAGTACTAGTAAAGCTCACAGCTCGTAAGGTGCCCATATCCCTATTGGTAAGCAGGGTATATTGTTTGATGATTATAGGGTCCATTTATAGATGCTGTTGGGCCGTGTCTACTGGGAAAGCACGGTCCAGCATATAAGTTTTTATTCCTTGCTTGTAAAGGCATGTGGGCTTTGAATACAAGGCGCTAGACATATGTTGTGCTACAAGTTATAAGATAAAATAACTAAATCGGTTCAAAGTATCTTGGTACTACCTGACAGTATATACGGTGTCATATTATCTGTAGTGATGTCAGTGAGTTTGCATGTAATTTAGACTCTCTCTAGTATACTCCAGTTCTTTATAATGTGTTTAATAATTATTGTTGTCTATATGGGTGCATGTGATCTCTCTTTTACCTAAGTGTTGTGTTATATTTATGTGTGTTATTGACTATAATTTTCTGTGACTATATACCTGTAATCCCTAGTCTATCTATGCTATGCATGATAGACGGTTCTATTTATCCTATGTAATCCTACGCTTCAAGAGGGGCACCCTGACACATCCCTATTTTACTTATCACATTACCTCTTACCTGCCTAATGAAGGACCAAGAAGAGTGCCTATATTTATAGAGCTAACTTGTGTCATGCTAATCTCAGTACATTAGTTTTACCCTCTCTGCAAGGTTTCATATTTTAGAGATGTTTTCCAGGAGTATACTCAAAAGCCCTGAGACCCTACTCCATTCCATTTCACATCGCCCTGTAGTTTATATTCTTGAGACAAATTATCTGGCTCCGCCCCCCCTTCCCTTCCCCTCTCCCCTATCCCCCCATTATGAGCGGCTCTTGCCCGCTGCATCCCTCATCCCCCTATATACGCAGGCCTATGGGAGGCCTGATAAATGCCAGCTCCCTTCCTCTCACTATTTTCAGCGTATAGAATACCCCTTATTTGAGAGTAGGGACCACTAGTTACCTCTATTATAAAACTGAGACTTCATTTCTATATGCCCCAGTCACACATGTCTTGATCTCACTGTGCGCATGCTGTATTTAAGGTCATAAAGTCGGTGCTATAATTTACGTCAAATGTTATCTCTCTCTTCTCAACCTTGATATCTTTCATATCTTTGACTCCTATTATTATATAAATATTGAAACTCTATCGTCTAGATAATATTTTAACAAATTCTATATTAGCACCTCAATGTCTTAATACTTATGTACCTTTCATATGTGATTTGTAACAGTTATTTTTCTTTTTGTACTTGTCTTGTGCTGGGACACACTCCCTCTTCTGTTACTTTTATCCATTGTCTCAATAAAAAATTATTTAAAAAAATAAATAAATAAATATACAGATAAATTTCTATCTGTGCATATTGTATTATGTTTATGAGCGATGTCCCATCTTTCACAGTTGTTTGAAAGATTATATATATATATATATATATATATATATATATATATATATATATATATTGTGTATATATATATATATATATATATATATATATATATATATATATATATATATATATATATATATAAAAAATATGGAATAGAACCAGTTCATGAAAATCATGGACAGTAATCGTGATGCATTGCGGAATCAAATCGAATCGAATTGTTGACAGGATAATCGTAATCGAATCGTGAGAACAGTGAAGATGCCCACCACTAGTGGTATATGACTGCAACATGTATAGAGAGGGGAGAGAAATGAAGAAAACATAATTTATGCTTACCTGATAAATTCCTTTCTCCTGTAGTGTGATCAGTCCACGGGTCATCATTACTTCTGGGATATTAACTCCTCCCCAACAGGAAGTGCAAGAGGATCACCCAGCAGAGTTGCTATATAGCTCCTCCCCTCTACGTCACACCCAGTCATTCGACCAAGAACCAACGAGAAAGGAGAAGCTAAAGGGTGCAGTGGTGACTGGAGTATAATTTAAAAATTTAGACCTGCCATAAAAAACAGGGCGGGCCGTGGACTGATCACATTAGAGGAGAAAGGAATTTATCAGGTAAGCATAAATTATGTTTTCTCCTGTTAAGTGTGATCAGTCCACGGGTCATCATTACTTCTGGGATACCAATACCAAAGCAAAAGTACACGGATGACGGGAGGGATAGGCAGGATCTTTATACAGAAGGAACCACTGCCTGAAGAACCTTTCTCCCAAAAATAGCCTCCGAAGAAGCAAAAGGGTCAAATTTGTAAAATTTGGAAAAAGTATGAAGCGAAGACCAAGTTGCAGCCTTGCAAATCTGTTCAACAGAGGCCTCATTTTTAAAGGCCCAAGTGGAAGCCACAGCTCTAGTGGAATGGGCTGTAATTATTTCAGGAGGCTGCTGTCCAGCAGTCTCATAGGCTAAACGTATTATGCTACGAAGCCAAAAGGAGAGAGAGGTAGCCGAAGCCTTTTGACCTCTCCTCTGACCAGAGTAAACGACAAACAGAGAAGATGTTTGTCGAAAATCTTTAGTTGCCTGTAAGTAAAATTTTAGGGCACGAACTACATCTAGATTGTGCAGAAGTCGTTCCTTCTTTGAGGAAGGATTAGGACACAAGGATGGAACAACAATCTCCTGATTGATATTCCTGTTAGTGACTACCTTAGGTAAGAACCCAGGTTTAGTACGCAGAACTACCTTATCCGAGTGAAAAATCAGATAAGGAGAATTACAATGTAAGGCTGATAACTCAGAGACTCTTCGAGCCGAGGAAATAGCCATTAAAAATAGAACTTTCCAAGATAACAATTTTATATCAACGGAATGAAGGGGTTCAAACGGAACGCCCTGTAAAACGTTAAGAACAAGGTTTAAACTCCATGGCGGAGCAACATTTTTAAACACAGGCTTAATCCTGGCCAAAGCCTGACAAAAAGCCTGAACGTCTGGAACTTCTGACAGACGTTTGTGTAACAAAATGGACAGAGCTGAGATCTGTCCCTTTAAAGAACTAGCGGATAAGCCCTTTTCTAAACCCTCTTGTAGAAAAGACAATATCCTAGGAATCCTAACCTTACTCCAAGAGTAACCTTTGGATTCGCACCAATATAGGTATTTACGCCATATTTTATGATAAATCTTTCTAGTAACAGGCTTCCTAGCCTGTATCAGGGTATCAATTACTGACTCAGAGAATCCACGTTTTGATAAAATCAAGCGTTCAATCTCCAGGCAGTCAGCTTCAGAGAAATTAGATTTTGATGTTTGAAAGGACCCTGAATCAGAAGGTCCTGTCTCAGAGGCAGAGACCAAGGTGGACAGGATGACATGTCCACTAGATCTGCATACCAGGTCCTGCGAGGCCACGCAGGCGCTATTAGAATTACTGATGCTCTTTCCTGTTTGATTCTGGCGATCAATCGAGGAAGCATCGGAAAGGGTGGAAACACATAAGCTCTCCCGAAGGTCCAAGGTGCTGCCAAAGCATCTACTAGGGCCGCTCCCAGATCCCTGGATCTGGACCCGTAACGAGGAAGCTTGGCGTTCTGTCGAGACGCCATGAGATCTATCTCTGATTTGCCCCAACGTCGAAGTATTTGGGCAAAGACCTCCGGATGAAGTTCCCACTCCCCCGGATGAAAAGTCTGACGACTTAGGAAATCCGCCTCCCAGTTCTCCACTCCCGGAATGTGGATTGCTGAGAGATGGCAAGAGTGAGACTCTGCCCAACGAATTATCTTTGATACTTCCATCATCGCTAGGGAGCTTCTTGTTCCTCCTTGATGGTTGATGTAAGCTACAGTCGTGATGTTGTCCGACTGAAATCTGATGAACCCCCGAGTTGTTAACTGGGGCCAAGCCAGAAGGGCATTGAGAACTGCTCTCAATTCCAGAATGTTTATTGGCAGGAGACTCTCCTCCTGAGTCCATGATCCCTGAGCCTTCAGGGAATTCCAGACAGCGCCCCAACCTAACAGGCTGGCGTCTGTTGTTACAATTGTCCAATTTGGCCTGCTGAATGGCATCCCCTTGGACAGATGTGGCCGAGAAAGCCACCACAGAAGAGAATTTCTGGTCTCTTGATCCAGATTCAGAATGGGGGACAAATCTGAGTAATCCCCATTCCACTGACTTAGCATGCATAATTGCAGCGGTCTGAGGTGTAGGCGTGCAAAGGGGACTATGCCCATTGCCGCTACCATTAAGCCACTGACGGGTGTTGAATGGAATGAAGGACACGGCAGGCGTTTTGAAGTTTTGTTAACCTGTCTTCTGTCAGGTAAATCTTCATTTCTACAGAATCTATAAGAGTCCCCAAGAAGGGAACTGTTGTGAGTGGAACGAGAGAACTCTTCTTTTCGTTTACCTTCTACCCATGCGATCTTAGAAATGCCAGTACAAACTCTGTATGAGACTTGGCAGTTTGAAAGCTTGAAGCTTGAATCAGAATGTCGTCTAGGTATGGAGCTACCGAGATTCCTCGCGGTCTTAGCACCGCCAGAAGAGCCCCCAGAACCTTTGTGAAGATTCTTGGAGCCGTAGCCAACCCGAATGGAAGAGCTACAAACTGGTAATGCCTGTCTAGGAAGGCAAACCTTAGATACCGGAAATGATCTCTGTGAATCGGTATGTGAAGGTAAGCATCCTTTAAATCCACTGTGGTCATGTACTGACCCTTTTGGATCATGGGTAGGATTGTCCGAATAGTTTCCATTTTGAACGATGGAACTCTTAGGAATTTGTTTAGGATCTTTAAATCCAAGATTGGTCTGAAGGTTCCTTCTTTCTTGGGAACCACAAACAGATTTGAGTAAAACCCCTGTCCGTGTTCCGACCGCGGAACCGGATGGATCACTCCCATTAGTAAAAGATCTTGTACACAGCGTAGAAACGCCTCTTTCTTTATTTGGTTTGTTGACAACCTTGACAGATGGAATCTCCCTTTTGGGGGAGAGGATTTGAAGTCCAGAAGATATCCCTGAGATATGATCTCTAACGCCCAGGGATCCTGGACATCTCTTGCCCAAGCCTGGGCGAAGAGAGAAAGTCTGTCCCCCACCAGATCCGTTCCCGGATCGGGGGCCCTCAATTCATGCTGTCTTAGGGGCAGCAGCAGGTTTTCTGGCCTGCTTGCCCTTGATCCAGGACTGGTTAGGTCTCCAGCCTTGTCTGTAGCGAGCAACAGCTCCTTCCTGTTTTGGTGCAGAGGAAGTTGATGCTGCTCCTGTCTTGAAATTACGAAAGGAACGAAAATTAGACTGTCTAGCCTTCGGCTTGGCTCTGTCTTGAGGCAGGGCGTGGCCTTTACCTCCTGTAATGTCAGCGATAATTTCCTTCAAACCGGGCCCGAATAAGGTCTGCCCTTTGAAAGGTATGTTAAGTAACTTAGATTTAGAAGTAACATCAGCTGACCAGGATTTTAGCCACAGTGCTCTGCGTGCCTGAATGGCGAATCCGGAATTCTTAGCCGTAAGTTTAGTTAAATGTACAACGGCATCTGAAACAAATGAATTAGCTAGCTTAAGTGTTTTAAGCTTGTTTGAAATTTCCTCTATAGTTATTGAGTCAAGAGTCTCTTCCAGGGACTCGGACCAAAAGGCTGATGCGGCCGTGACAGACGCAATACATGCAAGAGGTTGCAATATAAAACCTTGTTGAACAAACATTTTCTTAAGGTAACCTTCTAATTTTTTATCCATTGGATCAGAAAAAGCACAGCTATCTTCCACCGGGATAGTGGTACGCTTAGCCAGCGTCGAAACCGCTCCCTCCACCTTAGGGATCGTCTGCCATAAGTCCCGTGTGGTGGCGTCTATTGGAAACATTTTTCTAAATACAGGAGGGGGGGGAAAGGGCACACCGGGCCTATCCCACTCCTTAGTAATTATCTCTGTAAGCCTCTTAGGTATAGGAAATACGTCAGTACTCGCCGGTACCGCATAGTATCTATCCAGCCTACATAATTTCTCTGGAATTGCAACGGTGTTACAATCATTCAGAGCCGCTAATACCTCCCCTAACAGTACGCGGAGGTTTTCAAGCTTAAACTTAAAATTAGAAATGTCTGAATCCACTCTAATGGGATCAGAACCGTCACCTGCAGATTGAAGCTCTCCGTCCTCATGTTCTGCATACTGTGACGCAGTATCTGACATGGCCCTATTATTATCAGCGCACTCTGTTCTCACCCCAGAGTGATCACGCTTCCCTCTAAGTTCTGGTAATTTAGACAAAACTTCAGTCATAACATTAGCCATGTCCTGCAATGTGATTTGTAATGGCCGCCCTGAAGTACTCGGCGTTACCATATCACGCACCTCCCGAGCGGGAGATGCAGGTACTGACACGTGAGGGGAGTTAGTCGGCATAACTTTCCTCTCGTTGTCTGGTGAATGCTGTTCAATTTGTACAGATTGACTTTTATTTAAAGTAGCATCAATACAATTAGTACATAAATTTCTATTGGGCTCCACTTTGGCTTTAGCACATATAGCACAGAGATATTCCTCTGAGTCAAACATGTTTAACACACTAGCAAATAACCAGCAAACTTGGAAATACTTTTCAATTCACTTTTATATATAGTATGAAAAAAACGCACTGTGCCTTTAAGAAGCACAGAAAGATATGACAGTTGAGTACAATAAAACAGATAATTTTATGAAAACAAACTTTTTTCTCAGTAAAAATACAATTTTAGCAAAGGATTGCTCCCATTAGTAATGGATAACTAGCCCTTTAATAGCAGAAAAAAAGTACAGAATGTAACGTTTTTTATCACAGTCAAGCACAATCTCACAGGTCTGCTGTGAGTGATTACCTCCCTCAAAATAACTTTTGAAGACCCCTGAGCTCTGTAGAGACGAACCGGATCATGCAGGGAAGAAGAACAGACTTGTGACTGAATTTTTGATGCATAGTAAAAGCGCCAAATTCAGCCCCTCCCCCTCACACACAACAGTGAGGGAGACCAGTAAACTGTCATAAATCAAACAAAATGCCCGCCAAGTGGATAAAACTAATGCCCAAATAAGTTTTCACCCAGTACCTCAGAAATATAAACGATTTCACATGCCAGCAAAAAACGTTTAACATCAATAAATGTATTTGTCATAAAAAGCCTGCTGCAAGCCGTTTTTACTGCAAAATAGGCTAAAGCTTTATGTAAACAGTATTATTTCAGTGAAATGCCATTCCCCAGAATACTGAAGTGAAAATATACATACATGACAGCCTGATACCAGTTGCTACTACTGCATTTAAGGCTGAACTTACTTTATATAGGTATTTGCAGTATTTTCTAGTCAATTCCATTCTCAGAAAATAATAAGCTGCTACATACCTCTTTGCAGGTGAACCTGCCCGCTGTCCCCTGATCTGAAGTTTACCTCACTCCTCAGATGGCCGAGACAGCAACATGATCTTAACTACTCCGGTTAAAATCATACAGAGAACTCAGGTAGATTCTTCTTCAAATTCTCCCTGAGAAGGAACAACACACTCCGGTGCTGTTTTAAAATAACAAACTTTTGATTGAAGTTATAAAAACTAAGTAAAATCACCACAGTCCTCTCACACATCCTATCTATTAGTTGGGTGCAAGAGAATGACTGGGTGTGACGTAGAGGGGAGGAGCTATATAGCAACTCTGCTGGGTGATCCTCTTGCACTTCCTGTTGGGGAGGAGTTAATATCCCAGAAGTAATGATGACCCGTGGACTGATCACACTTAACAGGAGAAAATGAGAGGGAACAGAAGGGCTGTATTTGTTAAAAGATGCAACGAGAGGAAAGTAAAATACCAACACCACCTCCTTGTCTATTATCAGACCTTGGAGTGTGGCTGAAGTAAAGACCCCCAAGTGACAGTGCATCGGCAGAAGTTGTGTCTGAAGGAGAGAGACAGGTTTCTGTGGATTGTTTTCCTTCCACATGTGAATAATTTTTTTTACTGTAGAATGATGGACTTTATAACCCTTCCCAGATTTATGGGCAGCAACAATTACTTCTCTAAGATCATTGCTGATATCTTTCCTCCTTGGCATTGTGCTGAATGCTCCAGACCAGCAAACTGCTAAAACTTTAGGTTTTATAGAGGTGGCCACACTTAGCCTCTTAATTCATACGGAAACAGTAAGGGTGTACTTCTGGCTCTATTTTTGTTTAAACAATTCATGACACAGTGTAATATATGTCATGTGTTGTTGTTCATCTGAGGTTGTACTTACCTAATTTTAAGACCTGCTAAGGACCAGATGATTTTTTATTATGTACTGATATTTAAAAATATAGAATTCAAAGAGGGTGTACTTTCTTTTTCACATCACTTTATATGAATCAAGAAAGACAAATTATGGGTTTCATGCCCCTTTAAATAATAAAATCTCCCCAACATGCAGTGTTATAACCTCTATGACACTGTATTATGGTATGATTTGATATTGCCTGCACATTGTAGAAATTTGCATTCAATACAAGTATCCTTTATTTGTTTACCATTATTCAGCAAAGAATTGCATTGTATATGGGAGGTGTGTGAGACTTCTTCCATTTTAGGTGGTTGTGGGCAATCATAAGGACTTGGACCTACTAATTTATATGAGCATGCTGGAGTGTAAGCAGATGAGAAAGCCATACCTATTTTTTTTTTTTAAAGCAAAGCATTACCTTATATATACAAGATAAGCTGCTTTTTCCACAGCAATTATAAAGGACTGTACTATATACCAGCTCTCTACAAACACTTCCTGGACATTAAAGGGTTATTATACATTTTATTCTACTTATTTAATTAATTGGTCCTTACAGTACTGTTTAGTACTTGTGATTGGCTTTAATGTAGTTTGATCTTGTCAGAGTATATCACATTGAATGCTGAAATTGTTAATTACATGCTATGAGAAGAACCACTTATGTGCCTATAACTGAAAAAAGTATGGGGGCTTATCAGTTGCCTTGACAGCTAGATCTCATCATTTTAACCCAAACTTAAAAGATAAAATACAATACCCCGGAAACACAGTTAACAGTTTTATTGTTTTGACCTTTAAAAGGACGCAGCAAAAGCCTTATAATGAAAAAAAGATCCAAGAGAAAAGAGGATGACTGATTGTTCTTGGTATTATGTTGGACAGGTGTAAAGAGACTACATTAGAAAATGACATGGTTGTCTAGCTAAAGGTCTTTTTCATTATACGGCATTAATTTAAAAAAAAAAAAAGTCCTAATTTTCAGACCCATTTACTTATTAACAAAAGGCCTTCATTTTCATTGTCCAATGTAACAAATGTTTTACAATGCATATACATATGTAGGTATGTTAAAGGGCCACTGTAAGTAAATATTTTCTATGCCTGTTACTAACTACCCCAAATACGCTTTTTATCAATAGCATTTCATTAACATATCTCTACCGTATATCAGAAATCTTGTCTGCAAATTTAATTGTTTTCCAAACCCACTCTGTGGATATCCTTTGCTCTGTACCAATCCGTTTACAATACCTAGGTTTCAAAATGGCGCTTTAAACACAAAGTTATTGGTTTAAGTATTTTGAACATGCAGTACTGAAAATAGTGGGCAGGATAACGTGACATCATCGGCGAATAAAAGATATAACTTTTAGAACGTTATGAAACTTCGTTTTGGAGAAAATATAGGTCAGTAGGTTTTAATTAATGTTTATTAACTTTAATATGTTAGTTGTTTAGCTTAAAAATTCTAACAGAAAGTAATCCTTTAAATTGAGTTGGTGGTTATATTGTAGAAAATAAATGAATGACACAAGGCTGTATAACTTTGATTAGTTCCCCCAGAAGGTAAACAGAAAAATACAAGTTAACATTTTTTACACATTCTATTTGTTTTTAGATTTACTTTGATTTAACATATTTGTTTTTTCCAAAAGAACACTGTTTACTATCCTTTAATGGCTGTCAAGAATGGTGTTAAATTTTACACAATAAGGGGCAGATTACGAGTGGCGCACTAAGTTACGCACAAGCACCATCGGGGTTATAGCGGCTGTTTGCGTGCGTCGGATGTAGCAACCGTATTACAAGTTGAAAGTAAATGCTATCGCTTGAACACAATTGAAGTTAACGCGCGTCGGGATAGCGCAACCTCAGAACTCTAGTTAACGGTTTCGTGAAACAAAAACATAATTTATATCTTACCTGATAAATTAATTTATTTTATGGTGGCGAGAGTCCACGAGTTGTTACATATGGGATATACATTCCTACCAGATGAGGCAAAGTTTCCCAAACCTCAAAAGCCTATAAAACCCCTCCCACCTTAGTTTGACGTATATAGAAGATGGTGAGCCAAAATGAGGAACAGGGGAAAAAAAAAAAAAAAAAAAGATAACCCCAAAACGGGCTGGTAGACTCTTGCCACCATTAAATTTCTCAGGTAAGATATAAATTATGTTTTCTTTCATATAGGTGGTGAGAGTCCACAAGCTGTTAAATATGGGATCTAACACCAAAGATGTGGAAGTCCAAAATTAACAATAAAGGGAGGGATTAAAATAATAAAAGCTTCCCATTGAATGGGAGGGAAAGAAGTCTAGACTTCAACGTCATGTCCGCAGACCAAGATTTCAGCAAGAGTGCCCTACGGGCTAGCACAGAAAACCTGAAGCCTTGGCGTTCAGGCGAATAATCTGCATATTTGCATCACAAATAAAAGAATTATCTACCCTTAAGGCCCTAATCCTTTCCTTGATCGCATTGATGGGATCCTCCACCTCGATCAACTCAATTAAGGAGTCGCACCAGTAGCTAGCCGCTCCCACAACTGAGCAACCGCTGCTGCCCGTTGGAATAAATATCCTGTATGCTGAAACATTTTTCTTAAAGGGACACAGTACCCAATTTTTTTCTTTTGTGATTCAGATTGAGCATGAAATTTTAAGCAACTTTCTAATTTACTCAAATTTTCTTCATTCTCTTGGTATCTTTATTTGAAATGCACAAATGTAAGTTTAGATGCCTGACCATTTTTGGTGAACAACCTGGGTTGTCCTTGCTGATTGGTGGATAAATTCATCCACCAATAAAAAAGTGCTGTCCAGAGTACTAAAACCAAAAAAAGCTTAGATGCCTTATTTTTCAAATAAATGAAGAAAAATTGATAATAGGAGCAAATTAGAAAGTTGCTTACAATTGCATGCTCTTTCTGAATTACAAAAGAAAAAATTTGGGTTCCGTATCCCTTTAATAGAGTTTCCAGTTTCTTGTCCATGGGCTCTTTAAACGACAAACTATCCTCAAGTGGCATAGTAGTGCGCTTAGCAAGCGTGGAGATAGCACCGTCTACTTTTGGGACGGAACCCCACAACTCCAACTGAGAGTCCGGACCCGGGAACAATTTCTTAAAGGAAGAAGGGGAAAAAGAAGAACCAAGTCTCTCCCATTCATTCTTAATAATGTTCGCCATCTTTACGGGAACTGGGAAAGTCTGTGGTACAACCCTGTCCTCATAGACCTTATCTAATTTAGGAATACAAGGTTCCTCAGGAAACTTAGGTTCTGGAACCTCTAAAGTAGCCAAAACTTCCTTTAGCAGAAAGCGTGTTTAATCCTAAATCTAAAGTCTGGTTCCTCCGCAGCTGGAGGCTTAGAGGCAGCAGATTCCGACCCAGAAAGAGCATCCTCTTAAGTATCAGAGGCATCTTCATCATCGGATAATCTTGTATCAGATAAATCCAATAAGCTAGTAGATGACCCCTGGGAAGGATACCAATATTTAACCTTTCGCTTGCACTTAGCAGTGCGAGTAAAGCACTAAAGGCCGCAGACACTGTCGTCTGTAACTGTTCAAGTCTGGCGGTAAAAGGGCCCCTCCAGATGGAGGAATAGGAGTGCTACGGGAAGCTGTATGTGTATTAGGAGATAAATGTAGAGTGCGCACCTCACGGGACGGAGACTCCTTAGAGGTAGAAGGCTCAGTAGTACTAAACATATTAGCTTTCTTTGATAAGATTACTTTATCAAGGCATGTGGAACATAATTGAACAGGCAGATATACCGTGGCCTTCTCACAATATAAACAGGCATTAGCTTTAGGTAAAGAGGGAGTACCCTCTAACGTATCAGAGTCCTCCATAGCTTGCGCTTATAAAAAGGACTAAAGACAAGGATAAATGGCACCTTTATACTCGGCCCCCCCCCCCAATGGCTGGGGCACGCACCACCTCATATGACCTAGGTCCAAGAGAGAAACCACTTTGTCTCCAGATACTGCACGGTCAGAAAGAAGAGATCACTGTGACCACACCCGGTCACAAGGTGCACCATGCAGGACCGTCCCTGCACCTATAAGCGCGCCAAGCCTAACTGGCTGCACAGTGCTCCAGTAAAATCTGTATGTTCATAAACCTGCCTGAGCCACATCTCACACATGTCACAGCATAAACACAATATTAAAAATATGTGATAAATCCCTCCTGTTCAATAATCCCCTTCCAGAGACATTAACCCTTGATTCCCTCAGATAAAAGGAATCACACTGTGACCCTTTCTTCTTGCGATATCAAATGTGAATGAAAAATTGAAACAATTTTACTGGAATCTATGCTGTGGAACAGAAACACAGCCTCTTAAGTTTGACAGTCTTGTAGCATCGCTCCTGACATGGACTTGAGTGATAGAAGCAGGCAGTGAAACTCGTCAACACTGATTGCTTAAGAGCTGTTAAATACGATTCTGGATGGGTTCACAGAAAGACTCTTCCTGCATCTCCAGACTCTAACATCCGCCAATGCTCTCCCTGAGAGGCTGACAAGACTACTTAAAACTCCAGTTCCATTCCGAAGAGTACTACCCTCCATAAGGAAACACTCTGTATCTTCTGACACTTCTTTGCCAATTTCCTGTGACGAAAGGCAAAGAATGACTGGGGGATGAGGGGAGTGGGGGAGGTATTTAAGCCTTTGGCTGGTGTGTCTTTGCCTCCTCCTGGTGGCCAGGTTCAGTATTTCCCACAAGTAAGGAATGAAGCTGTGGACTCTTCTCATATTAAGATGGAAATATTTGCTTATAATATTCCAAAAACTCTTCCCTAATTTCAGTAGACTGCGTTAGCCTTTTTTTTTTTTTACTTTGTATCACTGAAATATATGACTAGTACCCCTGTTTTGTTTAACTAGGTTAGAAAGGCATCTTCCTACTTTACCTCCATATTTATATAACCTAGCATTAGTTCTTAAGACCTCACTTGCTGCCTTTTGTTGTAAAAAGATTTATCTTACTTTCTTTGCCCGCACATAATTCAGCCAATTCAGGGCTGAGGCTTCCCGCACATATGAATTATAAGCATTTGTGAGCTGAATAGTTCATTCTATATCATGTATGATTTTTTTTTTCCCAGTGATTTGTAAATGTATGCCTTTATTTCTCTTCTGAGCACCGCTTTGGAAGCCTCCCAGTATATCTCAGGACTTTTAACTGATTTTGCATTATGGAGTTCAAAATCCTTCCAAGTTTCTACCATCCAGTTTTTAAATTTCACATTGGTAAAAAGATATTTAGGAAAGATATAAGAAGCGGATGTTTTCTGGGAGGCGTCCATTGCTATACTCAGGGAGATAGGAGCATGATCTGAAATAAGAATAGATGCAATATCAGCCTCTATATGACCAGTTCATTTTTCATTGACTAAGAAATAATCTATTCGGGAAAGAGTTTTATGTGTTCATATCTTGGTGGGACCCCTTCTCCCTTTTAACATAATCTATCTAATGGGTATTGCGCAATTAAGTTAAAATCACCTTGCCACTATCAACCTACTGTCCGCAAATTGCATTAATTTCCTTTTCATTTTATCCCAAAATTATTTTCCTTGGGTATTAGGGCCATAAATGCTACATAAAACATATCTCTGTTCCATTATATTAAGCTGTAAAATTATAATCTATTTCTGATTTTATACTCTTATATTTCAAATTTTTGTGTAAAAAGTATTGCTACACCTCTTTTTCTAGTGATTCCAGAAGTTGCAACTACGTCGCCTCCCCAATCTGTTCTAAGTTTTTATGCTTCATTCAGCAATATTGCTTTTAAATTTTTTAAGGTGTTTTATAATAATTTTACCCTTAATATGAGAGGTGATACCCTGTACATTCCATGATACTAGATTTATGCTGGTTTTATTCAACATTAAAAATAGGTGCTACAAAAATAGATTGGGCAAGCATAGGGATGGAGGAGTAGAGGGGTGGGTGGGTGGTGGGGGGAACAACAACCGGGAAAAACCACACCTCTAAAAACCTGCTAGCTTCATCTTGTGTATTCAGTATATGCCACATATTGTCCTTAAGGACCTTAATTCTAGCAGGATACATTACGAAAGCCTTTCTTAATTATTCGAGTACATAAGAGGGCTATCTCTTTTTTGCGATTGGTTGTCTCTACTGAATAGTCCGGGAATAACACAATTTATGTAAGAACTTACCTGATAAATTAATTTCTTTCATATTGGCAAGAGTCCATGAGCTAGTGACGTATGGGATATACATTCCTACCAAGAGGGGGCAAAGTTTCCCAAACCACAAATGCCTATAAATACACCTCCCACCACACCCACAACTCAGTTTAACAAATAGCCAAGCAGTGAGGTGATAACAAAAAGGAGTAAAAAAACATACAAAAAGAGGAACTGGAAATGTAATTGTGCTTTTATACAAAAAAACATAACCACCATAAAAAGGGTGGGGCTCATGGACTCTTGCCAATATGAAGGAAATGAATTTATCAGGTAAGTTCTTACATACATTATGTTTTCTTTCATGTGATTGGCAAGAGTCCATGAGCTAGTGACGTATGGGATAGAAATACCCAAGATGTGGAAGTCCACAGAAGAGTCACTAGAGGGAGAGATAAAATAACAACAGCTATTTCCACTGAGAAATTAAATCCACACGTTTAATTAAAATTTAAATCAAAAGCATTATAATCAAACTGAGACAGCTGCCTGAAGAACTTTTCCACCAAAGACTGCTTCAGAAGAAGCAAAATACATCAAAATGATAAAAACAAGAAAAGTATGCAAAGAAGACCAAATTACTGATTTGAAATTTTGATCAACCAATGCTTCATTCTGAAAAAGCCCAAGAAATGGCGACTGAACTTAGTATAATGAGCTGCAAATCTCCGAGGCGGAGCCTGCCCTGAATCCAAATAACCTTTTCGGGAACCAGAAAAACAAGACTAGAAGTCTTCTGAAATCCTAGAAACCTTGATATAGAATTATAAAGCTCTTACCACATCCAAAGGATGTAAAGAACTCTCAAAGAATTCTTTAGGATTAGGACACAAAGAAGAAACAACATTTTCTCTACTAATGTTGTTCAAATTCACAACTTTAGGAAAAAAGAAGTCCACAAAACAACTTATCTAGATGAAAAAAAATCAGATAAGGAGACACACAAGAGAGAGCTGATAAATCAGAAACTCTTGTAGCAGAGATAGTCAAAAGAAACAACACTTTCCAAGAAAGTAAATAATCTTCAAAGAAAATATAGGCTCAAAAGAGAAGAGCCTGCAAAATCTTTAAACCAAATAAGACCCCAAAAAGGAGAAATTAATAAATGAACAGGCTTGATACCAACCAAAGCCTAAACAAAACAGTGAATATCAGGAAGTTTAAACAATCTTTCTAGGAAATAAAACAGAAATAACAGAGATTTGTACCTTCAAAAAGTTTGCAGAAAAACTTATCCAAACCATCCTGAAAAAACTGTAAAATCCTAGGAATTTTAAAAGATGGGCAAAAGAATTTATGAGAACACCTGATAATACATGTTCCTTGAAACAGAATTATAAGCCTGGAACAGAGAAACCTCTATGACTAAACACTAATCAATTTCCAAACTATCAAATTAGTAATTTGAGATCCCGATGGAAAAATAGCCCCTAAAACAAGGGGGCTGGCCAAAGAGAAAGCGGCCAAGGATGGTAACTTGGACATCTGAACAACATCCACATACCAAACCTGTGAGGCCATGCTGATGCCATCAGAAACACATGAGACTGTTCCAATATGATCTTGGAAATCACCCTTGGAATAAACAAACAGAGGTGGAAAAATGAAGTCAGGTTGCAAAACCAAAACACTGCTAATGCATCCACCATTTCTGCCTGAGGATCCCTGGACCTGAAAAGGTACCTGGGAAATTGAGAAAACACATCTGTATAGAGATACCACTCTCCCGGATATAAAGACTGACGGCTGAGCTAATCCACCTTCCAAATGTCTAAATCTGAGCGAAAAAAATCATAGAAAATAGACAGGAGATGAATTCCATCTAAGAACGTATTCAAGATACTTCTTAATTGCGTAATTGAGTCCCTATTTGTTGATTGACATATGCCACAGTTATGATATTGTCTGTCTGAAATCAAAAAATGAAAAGTTCTCTCCTAAAAGAGGCCAAGCCTGAAAGAACACTGAAAAATAGCACAGAGTTCTAAAATATCGATTGGAAACCTCGCCTCTTGAAGTTTCCAAACCCCTTGTGCTGTCAGAGACCCTCAGACAGCTCCCCAACCTGTAAGCCTTGCATCCATTAAGAATACAGTCCAGGAAGGACGAACAAAAGGAGGCCCCCTGAATAAAATGATGATAGACTAATCATGTGTTAGGATTTAAAAATATCAACTGTGATATCTAAAAAAATCCCTGTATCATTGATTCAGTATGCAAAGCAAAAAGAGATCTCAGAAGAAAAACAAGCAAAGGGAACCACGCCCGATGCTGCAGTTATGAGACATAAAACTTCCATGCACATAGCCACTGAAAGAAATGTTCTAGACTGTAATTTAGACAGGCTAACACCAATTACAATTGACTTTTGTCCTATAAAGACAAAGACATGAACACAGAATCCATCTAGAAACCCAAAAAGAAGTGACCCTTGTCTGAGGAATCACAAAACTCTTAGGTAAATTAAATCCTCTAACCATGTCTTAAAGAAACCAAACTTAGTTGATTCATGAGAGATTCCAAAAAAAGAAAAGTCCATATATTTGAATATTTCTCTTTCATATGTATGTATTGGGTACTTGTAAAGTGCGTCTAATCACCTGTAAGGGACTAAAGACGCTGCTCATTTAATCAACCTCAGAAGGATGAAAGGCTGAATGGACCTCGCCGGGAATCGAACCTGCAACCTTCAGGTTGCTACAGAGCTAAGCCACAGTGCATTAGCATGCTGAGCTATCTGTCCGGCTTTAATAAAAGAAAAGTTTAAGCTAATACCAAGATACCATCCAAATAAGGAAGCACCACAATACCCTACTGTCTGAAAACAGAAAGAAGGGCACCAAGAACCTTTGAAAAGATTCATAAAGCTGTCGCTATACCAAATGGAAAAGTGACAAATTGGTAAAGCTTATCTAAAAAGGACAATCTCAGAATCCACAAGTGGTCTGAATGAAATAAATTAACCTTGCTGAACAAAAAAGGCATAATAGTCCTTATAATCGCCAACTTAAAAGTTGAGACGCTACCAAAACAATATAAAAAAGTCTTCAGATCCAAAATTGGACTGAATAAACCGGTCTTCTTTGGGACAAAGAATAGAATTGAATAAAAACCCAAACCCTGTTCTAAAAGAACTGGTATAATCACTCCTGAAAAAAAATCACAGTGTGAGTGTACTGAGAAAGAAAGATCCTTCCCATAGGAGGTCTCATTCTAAAAATCTATTCAAACAGTAAGAATAATATAGATTTTGAACAGAGTTCATCCAAAAACAATTTAATCTGCCCCCCCCCCCCACCAGGACTGGTTTGAGAACCACACCTTCATGCAGTCTAAAAACTAGTAATTATATAGCATTTTTCTCCCAGAAGGATACAAAAAAACGCTTTTTTAGTGCTTACACTCTGAGTTAACCAAATTATCAGCTCATAAAAACAGATATTATTGCCCCAAAAAATGGTACACAATAAATTGACCTCAAAGGGCCAAATGGCTGTATTAACCCTGCCGGGAAATGAATTTATGACCCTAGGATCTAGAACAAGCGTTTGTAGTCAGGACATTCACCAAATGATCTTCATCTCCGGACTAAAAGAAGGGCAGAAAAAAAAAATCTTAACCTCCAAAAATAGTGGAGATAATACAAATCAAACAAATTATTATCCTAACAAGATAGAGATAATAAAATATATTTGAAATCATAATAATAGATATAGTAAACATAATTATATTAATACATCTAAAGTAAATAAAGAGAGTTATATACTTGAGAATCTAAAACTGCTTATGCTAACTGTTCAACAAAGGTTGAGAGAACAGTAATGTCAGCCACAGATAAAGCTGAGCTAAAAATATAGACAGTACGTGAATATGGAGAAGAGAAGGCGGTGCTGCTACAGTACACTTCCGCAGAGGACCGGGGTGAGCAGGCCAGACCAAAAACAGGAGGGGGGTGTGTGGAGCCAACCAAATAGCAGAGGACAACCGCTAGGAAACTCAGCAAAAAAACGAAAAAATGGAAGGCTGCTGAGCAACAGGTAAAAAAGGGTTTATTCCATTAAAAAATATAACATAAATACACAAAATAGCAAGGAGGGTATTTAGCCATCTAACATGTTTTGCGCTGATACGCGCTTACTCATAGATGCTAAGTGCAAGTAAGAAAGGCTAATGCATTTAAAGGGCCAAGCACCAATAGGAGAAAAATCTGTTAAGTGACGTAATACAATCAATTTCACACATATAGTTTCTCCCTATTAGTTACAGTACTCAGCCCTATTTAGATACAATAGGTTGTATATTAAAAACAAATACATATTACTTGTGAAAGTATAGCAATACTTGGCTCATAGAAAAATTGCATCAATTATATTAAAATTGAAAAATTGCAGATTATTCAGAAACAATTTACATAATAAATAATATAAGAAAGACAAGAAAAGAAAAGAAAAATAGATAATATCATGCCATAAATTGAGAAAACAACAAAACAAAACAAAATCATATTGCCTGATACATAGAAAAACATAATTTATGCTTACCTGATAAATTCCTTTCTCCTGTAGTGTGATCAGTCCACGGGTCATCATTACTTCTGGGATATTAACTCCTCCCCAACAGGAAGTGCAAGAGGATCACCCAGCAGAGCTGCTATATAGCTCCTCCCCTCTACGTCACACCCAGTCATTCGACCAAGAACCAACGAGAAAGGAGAAGCTAAAGGGTGCAGTGGTGACTGGAGTATAATTTAAAAATTTAGACCTGCCATAAAAAACAGGGCGGGCCGTGGACTGATCACACTACAGGAGAAAGGAATTTATCAGGTAAGCATAAATTATGTTTTCTCCTGTTAAGTGTGATCAGTCCACGGGTCATCATTACTTCTGGGATACCAATACCAAAGCAAAAGTACACGGATGACGGGAGGGATAGGCAGGATCTTTATACAGAAGGAACCACTGCCTGAAGAACCTTTCTCCCAAAAATAGCCTCCGAAGAAGCAAAAGTGTCAAATTTGTAAAATTTGGAAAAAGTATGAAGCGAAGACCAAGTTACAGCCTTGCAAATCTGTTCAACAGAGGCCTCATTCTTAAAGGCCCAAGTGGAAGCCACAGCTCTAGTGGAATGAGCTGTAATTCTTTCAGGAGGCTGCTGTCCAGCAGTCTCATAGGCTAAACGTATTATGCTACGAAGCCAAAAAGAGAGAGAGGTAGCCGAAGCTTTTTGACCTCTCCTCTGACCAGAGTAAACGACAAACAGGGAAGATGTTTGTCGAAAATCTTTAGTTGCCTGTAAATAAAATTTTAGGGCACGAACTACATCTAGATTGTGCAGAAGTCGTTCCTTCTTTGAGGAAGGATTAGGACACAAGGATGGAACAACAATCTCCTGATTGATATTCCTGTTAGTAACTACCTTAGGTAAGAACCCAGGTTTAGTACGCAGAACTACCTTATCCGAGTGAAAAATCAGATAAGGAGAATCACAATGTAAGGCTGATAACTCAGAGACTCTTCGAGCCGAGGAAATAGCCATTAAAAATAGAACTTTCCAAGATAACAATTTTATATCAACGGAATGAAGGGGTTCAAACGGAACGCCCTGTAAAACGTTAAGAACAAGGTTTAAACTCCATGGCGGAGCAACAGTTTTAAACACAGGCTTAATCCTGGCCAAAGCCTGACAAAAAGCCTGAACGTCTGGAACTTCTGACAGACGTTTGTGTAACAAAATGGACAGAGCTGAGATCTGTCCCTTTAAGGAACTAGCGGATAAACCCTTTTCTAAACCCTCTTGTAGAAAAGACAATATCCTAGGAATCCTAACCTTACTCCAAGAGTAACCTTTGGATTCGCACCAATATAGGTATTTACGCCATATTTTATGATAAATCTTTCTGGTAACAGGCTTCCTAGCCTGTATCAGGGTATCAATTACTGACTCAGAGAATCCACGTTTTGATAAAATCAAGCGTTCAATCTCCAGGCAGTCAGCTTCAGAGAAATTAGATTTTGATGTTCGAAAGGACCCTGAATCAGAAGGTCCTGTCTCAGAGGCAGAGACCAAGGTGGACAGGATGACATGTCCACTAGATCTGCATACCAGGTCCTGCGTGGCCACGCAGGCGCTATTAGAATTACTGATGCTCTTTCCTGTTTGATTCTGGCAATAAATCGAGGGAGCATCGGAAAGGGTGGAAACACATAAGCTCTCCCGAAGGTCCAAGGTGCTGTCAAAGCATCTACTAGGGCCGCTCCCGGATCCCTGGATCTGGACCCGTAACGAGGAAGCTTGGCATTCTGTCGAGACGCCATGAGATCTATCTCTGGTTTGCCCCAACGTCGAAGTATTTGGGCAAAGACCTCCGGATGAAGTTCCCACTCCCCCGGATGAAAAGTCTGACGACTTAGGAAATCCGCCTCCCAGATCTCCACTCCCGGAATGTGGATTGCTGATAGATGGCAAGAGTGAGACTCTGCCCAACGAATTATCTTTGATACTTCCATCATCGCTAGGGAGCTTCTTGTTCCTCCTTGATGGTTGATGTAAGCTACAGTCGTGATGTTGTCCGACTGAAATTTGATGAACCCCCTATGTAATGGGTGAAAATTGTGGAAATATACCAAAGGGCCATCCAGCTTAGACATTTTGGAACTTGTGTATTGTGAGAGTTTGGTTCTTTGGAGTTTTAAGTTTTAAAATTTTAGATTTTAGAAATCACTGGCATTTTAGACACCACTGACTTTTTTCCTAGAAAAACCGATGTCTTAACCCATGTTTTAACCTAGCAGTTTTACCTCTGTTTTAATATTGTAACTTATTGCTTTTTGTTCTTCCCGTCCCTATCCCACCACTCTCAGTCTTATATATTTTTTAAAATTTTTTATATGTATGTCTCTCTATACAAATATCGAGAAAGCCATTCTCATATACTTTTATATACAGACATTGTCTTACACACATACGTACACATATAACCTGTATATCAGAATTAGGGTCCACTGTGACCAACGTACAGTTGGACCATCAGACTCAGACTCTAAGTAACACAGGAAACGTATTTCCTTCCTATAGGTCTTTAAGTGTATTTATAGGCCTACATCTGTCCCTATTGATCATTATTTTTCTCTATATATATCTGTACGTTCCTAATTAATGGATAATAGACCGATGAAATAATAACATATATGATTTTATTGGATCCATTTTTAATATATATACGTTTTTTATACAAATATGTATTTCCCTTTTTTAATATAGATATGTATTTCCATTTATATAACTATGTATCTTTATTGTATTGCATCTGTATTTTTAATATATATGTATGTATTTTTGTTACTCCAGAATGGACCTTCTGTATTTCTATATTTATTTGTATATAATTTTAGTGCTCCTGAATGGACCAATTCATTGAAGTTTGTGTTTAATGAAATCCACCATGTTTTAACATTTTTTAACATTTTTTAACATGTATACAGATCCTGAGCCAAATACCAACAACCGTTATCTACAGAGACATATTCTCTGTGGGAAGAAGTATAATATGCGCTAACCGGAAGTGCGCATACGGACTATGATGTCACTTCCGGTTAATCCCCATTTCCGGTATAAACATCCGGTTAACAAGATATAACAACTATAAGGATAAGGACGATAATGGAACAAATATATGACTATAAAACATGTAAGAAGGAAAGCATTAATTAAGCCTCATATATAACTAAAAAATGCCTTTTTTCGTAACGGCACATTTTGGCGGGAATTTTTGGCGCAAAAATTAACCCAATCCTATTGGCCATACAAACACATTTAAGGCAGACATACGATAGAGCCGATACCAGTCTTGAGAAAGGTTCTATGTGAACCGAAACGCGTTGGTTAACTGGTATTACGGCTCAGGATCATATTGGTTCAAGATATTATAATGAAGTTCTAAATATACACCTCAAGAAGAGGACCCACACAGTACAACTACACCTGTTTGGATATATGCTTTGGACACATTTAAGTCACAATAGACTTTTTCATTACCATTTAATTTGGAGTTATCAGCAATTTTTTGGGAACATCTGTTACACCTTTGTTACAATATTTTATATATATCACTATTTTTAAGGATATATTTGACTATCACTAAGGTATAATTTTTTTTTGGAAACACCTCATATATATATTTTTTTCATATTTTTTCACAGTTGTGATATCACACAATTTGTATTTTCAATTTTATATTTTTTGATATTTTTGATATTTTTTTCGATAATTTTAATTTTTTTCACATTTTTTCACAAAACATTTTTTGTATTTTTTGTTTTTTGTATTTTTATTGGAAAACTCTACCAAGTCGATATAACATAGGATCTCATGACCATTCTTCAGTACTAAGACTGTATTCCGGAACCCCCCAATTTTTATGTGCACATATTGGTACCATAGATTTGTTTTTACATTCTGTCATAGAACTGTGTTTTAAAGGACTTTTATGTATTTTATGTACACACACATTGTCGAATGTTATCAGTAAAATAAATGATTTTTAACTTAACATATAGGAGCATCTGATCCATTATAAGTTGTTATTGTTCGTATATATATATCATAATACCCATGCACTTAGACCTTTAGGCTATTTGCATTATCAGCAACTCGTCACATATATTTATACCAATCGTGGACACCATCTTTAGCCACAAATCCTTCTATCTGGGATTTTGTAGCGCTGTACTCACTAAGCACTTTCTATATAGGGAGTTAGTCGGCATAACTTTCCTCTCGTTGTCTGGTGAATGCTGTTCAATTTGTACAGATTGACTTTTATTTAAAGTAGCATCAATACAATTAGTACATAAATTTCTATTGGGCTCCACTTTGGCTTTAGCACATATGGCACAGAGATATTCCTCTGAGTCAGACATGTTTAACACACTAGCAAATAACCAGCAAACTTGGAAATACTTTTCAATTCACTTTTACAAATAGTATGAAAAAAACGTACTGTGCCTTTAAGAAGCACAGAAAGATATGACAGTTGAGTACAATAAAACAGATAATTTTATGAAATCAAATTTTTTCCCAGTAAAAATACAATTTTAGCAAAGGATTGCCCCCATTAGTAATGGATAACTAGCCCTTGAATAGCAGAAAAAAAGTACAGAATGTAACGTTTTTTATCACAGTCAAGCACAATCTCACAGGTCTGCTGTGAGTGATTACCTCCCTCAAAATAACTTTTGAAGACCCCTGAGCTCTGTAGAGACGAACCGGATCATGCAGGGAAGAAGAACAGACTTGTGACTGAATTTTTGATGCATAGTAAAAGCGCCAAATTCAGCCCCTCCCCCTCACACACAACAGTGAGGGAGATCAGTAAACTGTCATAAATGAAACAAAATGCCCGCCAAGTGGATAAAACTAATGCCCAAACAAGTTTTCACCCAGTACCTCAGAAAAATAAACGATTTCACATGCCAGCAAAAACGTTTAACATCAATAAATGAATTTGTCATAAAAAGCCTGCTGCAAGCCGTTTTTACTGCAAAATAGGCTAAAGCTTTATGTAAACAGTATTATTTCAGTGAAATGCCATTCCCCAGAATACTGAAGTGAAAATATACATACATGACAGCCTGATACCAGTTGCTACTACTGCATTTAAGGCTGAACTTACTTTATATAGGTATTTGCAGTATTTTCTAGTCAATTCCATTCTCAGAAAATAATATGCTGCTACATACCTCTTTGCAGGTGAACCTGCCCGCTGTCCCCTGATCTGAAGTTTACCTCACTCCTCAGATGGCCGAGAACAGCAACATGATCTTAACTACTCCGGTTAAAATCATACAGAGAACTCAGGTAGATTCTTCTTCAAATTCTCCCTGAGAAGGAACAACACACTCCGGTGCTGTTTTAAAATAACAAACTTTTGATTGAAGTTATAAAAACTAAGTAAAATCACCACAGTCCTCTCACACATCCTATCTATTAGTTGGGTGCAAGAGAATGACTGGGTGTGACGTAGAGGGGAGGAGCTATATAGCAGCTCTGCTGGGTGATCCTCTTGCACTTCCTGTTGGGGAGGAGTTAATATCCCAGAAGTAATGATGACCCGTGGACTGATCACACTTAACAGGAGAAATTCATATTAAAGAACATTTGATATTTATCATCCCCATATGTAACATGGTGAAAGATTATTGAGAATATTTGAAATATTTAAAAAGGTAACCATGTATAGCTTTTCTCAAATGATAGCATTATAACCATGTATTAATATAATTGGGGGATCACTCAAGTTGACAAAATACATGCATTGGACATATGTAAAAAGCAAAATACATGTATATAAAAATCAACAGAAATAAATTAATATTAGAATTAATCATGCATAAATGTGCACAAATATCCATATACTGTACATACCTTATAAGATGCTGAAAAAATATATATGCATATATATGACCACTTGTGTTACCCCATATATATATATCTCTCTTGTAATCCAGACAGATATAGACAAATATAGATTTGGGTATATGGAACCTGTCTAGTGAATTGTATAAATGAGTATTGAGAGCATACTAATATGAAAATATATGTATGAATATCAATATACATTAGTAAATATACAAACTCATATTTATCTAATCGACAAAATATCTCATATCCCACTCTAAATTCATGCCTAATGGTGATTTAGATCTTAACTTATAGATCCAAAATAATTCCTTCTTATCCAATATTTTTGAAACATAACCACCACGTAAGGAAACTCTAGCTATATCTATGACCTTAATTTTAAACCTTGGAACATTAGTGAGATGAAAAAGGTTAAAATGTTTCGCTACTGCAGAATCTTTGTTAAAGTTCTTCACATCTCTTAAATGTTCCCTAGTGCGATCTCTGAGACTCCTAGTTGATTGGCCGACATATTGGGCCCCACAAAGTTGGCAATCAAGTAAGTATACTATATAAGAAGTAAGGCAAGTAGCATAAAAATCAATTTTAAAAGTTTCACCTTTAACTGCGCTACAAAACTTATTAGTGTAGTCCATGGTGTCACATGTTAAACAGTTGGAAAGATGTGCCTTAAAAATACCTTTACCTCTGAGCCAATTAGTGTCAGTGCCGGTGTTGGATTTCACTAAACTAGGTGAAAGCTTTGTGGCTAATGTAGGCGTTTTTTTTTGCTACAAATTTGCAATCTTTGATATAAGGTTGTAGAATATCATCACCTCTCAAAACATGTAGGTGTGAATATGCTCTACTAAGGTTATATTCAAATTCTAAAGAATCCTGAAAATAATTTCCATAGAAATAGTAGTATAATCAAAAAGCAGGCATAATAGCTTTCAAAGTTCATGAAAACAGCGAGCAATAGAGGGAGAGGTGTAAAATAACTAAAATTTGGCGCCAAGAATGACGCATTACGCAAAAAGAAGTTAAAACATTTTGGAGCAAAACTAACACCAGGAAATGAGACAACTCGCGTCATAACAAACGCGATTTCGCACCAAAACTACCGTCAACTAAGAAGCAGGAAATGACGAAATTTGCGCCTACAAAGGCGCAACTTCGTGCCAAAAAATTTTGCGCCAAGAATGACGCAATAAAAAACAGCATTTTGTGCACTTGTGAGCCTAGATTTGCCCGTGAAAAAATGAAAGTCAAATTAGAAAAAGACTGAACCACAGGTAAGAAAAAAGTTTAAATAAACTTCTCAAACATGATTCCTATACTGAAACTGTTTAGACTGCAAAGGGAAATACACATAGACCTGACTTATGGCAAATATAAGTAAAATACATATATTTAAAACTTTATATTAATACATAAAGCGCCAAACTATAGCTGAGAGTGTCTTAAATAATGATACATACTTACCGAAAGACACCCATCCACATATAGCAGATAGCCAAACCAGTACTGAAAACTATCAGCAGAGGTAATGGTATATAAGAGTATATCGTCGATCTGAAAAGGGAGGTAGGAGATGAATCCCTACGACCGATAACAGAGAACCCTTGAAAAGATTTCCTGTGAGAGAAACCATAAAATCAATAGGCGATACTCTCTTCACATCCCTCTGACAAACACTGTACTCTGAGAGGAATTGGGTTTCAGAATGCTTAGAAGCGCTTATCATAGAAGAAATCATAAAAATCAAGCAAAAACTTACTTCACCACCTCCATAGGAGGCAACGTTTGTAAAACTGAGTTGTTGGTGTGGTGGGAGGTGTATTTATAGGCATTTGAGGTTTGGGAAACTTTGCCCCCTCCTGGTAGGAAAGTATATCCCATATGTCACTAGCTCATGGACTCTTGCCAATTACATGAAAGAAATCATTATTATGGATTCTCCTATCATAGTAGTTTTATTATTTCTATAGAAATTTAGCAGATTAAATTTGTCTTGAAAGTTTAGCATCTTCACAATAATTGGTCTTACTACCTTTGAACCGTCTGGCCTTGTTTTTTCCTGCCCTATTCTGTGAATATCTATTATGAACTGTTGTCTTGAGCCAGGTATCTCTAAGAGGGAGGGTAAGCTTTCTGTTATAAATTTATTCAGATCCTTAAATTCAGATGTCTTTGGTACTCCTATGATTCTTAAATTATTCTTTCTGGAACAAACCTCAAGATCGTCCTGACTATCCTGAAGTTTTTTCAATGAGGATCTGTAAACATTTGTATCCTGTTCCGCTATATTCATTCTGTCCTCTATATCTGATATACGCAACTCCAAGCCTATTGTTAAATTAATGTATTTAATTAGTTAGAGCTAAAACATCCTGTCTCAACTGATCAAATTGTGGACTTATCGCCTCATGTACAGTATTATTATAATATTAACAACAAATCAATGTTTTTATTTTTAAATGTAGTTTGATTCTGAAAGAGACATGAAACCTTTTTTTAATGATTAAAAGCACACGATTTTAAATAACTATCCAATTTACTTGTATTATCAAATTTGCTCTCTTAGTACTTTTTCTTGAAGGAGCAACTGTGCACTACTGGAATTTAGCTGAACATTTCATATGAGCCAATGACAAGAGGTATATATTTGCAGCTACCTATCAGCAAGTAGCTCCCAGTAGTGCATTGCTGCTCCGGAGACTACCTAGGTATGGTTTTGAACAAAGGATAGCAAGAGAAAATGCATGTTCTATCTAAATCATAAAAGTTCTATTTTTACTTTTCTCTCTCTTTAAATAGGCTACTTCTGTTATTACACTTGAACAGAACAAACAAAAATTTATATTTCCCTGGTCTTCTACATTATACAGTTCAGAAATATTTATGAAGTTTAGAAGCTTTTTTTTTTTTTTTTTAAAAACATAATTTATGCTTACCTGATAAATTCCTTTCTCCTGTAGTGTGATCAGCCCACGGGTCATCATTACTTCTGGGATATTATTCCTCCCCAACAGGAAGTGCAAGAGGATTCACCCAGCAGAGCTGCATATAGCTCCTCCCCCCTACGTCACTCCCAGTCATTCGACCAAGGACCAACGAGAAAGGAGAAGCCAAGGGTGTAGTGGTGACTGGAGTATAATTTAAAAAATATTTACCTGCCGCAAAAAAACAGGGCGGGCCGTGGACTGATCACACTACAGGAGAAAGGAATTTATCAGGTAAGCATAAATTATGTTTTCTCCTGTTAAGTGTGATCAGTCCACGGGTCATCATTACTTCTGGGATACCAATACCAAAGCAAAAGTACACGGATGACGGGAGGGATAGGCAGGCTCTTTATACAGAAGGAACCACTGCCTGAAGAACCTTTCTCCCAAAAATAGCCTCCGAAGAAGCAAAAGTGTCAAATTTGTAAAATTTGGAAAAAGTATGAAGTGAAGACCAAGTTGCAGCCTTGCAAATCTGTTCAACAGAGGCCTCATTCTTAAAGGCCCAAGTGGAAGCCACAGCTCTAGTGGAATGAGCTGTAATTCTTTCAGGAGGCTGCTGTCCAGCAGTCTCATAAGCTAAACGAATTATGCTACGAAGCCAAAAAGAGAGAGAGGTAGCAGAAGCTTTTTGACCTCTCCTCTGACCAGAGTAAACGACAAACAGGGAAGACGTTTGTCGAAATTCTTTAGTTGCCTGTAAGTAAAATTTTAGGGCACGAACTACATCCAGATTGTGCAGAAGACGTTCCTTCTTTGAAGAAGGATTTGGACACAAGGATGGAACAACAATCTCTTGATTGATATTCCTGTTAGTGACTACCTTAGGTAAGAACCCAGGTTTAGTACGCAGAACTACCTTATCCGAGTGAAAAATCAAATAAGGAGAATCACAATGTAAGGCTGATAACTCAGAGACTCTTCGAGCCGAGGAAATAGCCATTAAAAATAGAACTTTCCAAGATAACAACTTTATATCAATGGCATGAAGGGGTTCAAACGGAACGCCCTGTAAAACGTTAAGAACAAGGTTTAAACTCCATGGCGGAGCAACAGTTTTAAACACAGGCTTAATCCTGGCCAAAGCCTGACAAAAAGCCTGAACGTCTGGAACTTCTGACAGACGTTTGTGCAACAGAATGGACAGAGCTGAGATCTGTCCCTTTAAGGAACTAGCAGATAAACCCTTTTCTAAACCTTCTTGTAGAAAAGACAATATCCTAGGAATACTAACCTTACTCCAAGAGTAACCTTTGGATTCGCACCAATATAGGTATTTACGCCATATCTTATGGTAAATTTTTCTGGTAACAGGCTTCCTAGCCTGTATTAAGGTATCAATAACTGACTCAGAAAAACCACGTTTTGATAAAATCAAGCGTTCAATTTCCAAGCAGTCAGCTTCAGAGAAGTTAGATTTTGATGTTTGAAAGGACCCTGTATCAGAAGGTCCTGTTTCAGAGGTAGAGACCAATGTGAACAGGATGACATGTCCACCAGATCTGCATACCAAGTCCTGCGTGGCCATGCAGGTGCTATTAGAATCACTGATGCTCTCTCCTGCTTGATTCTGGCGATCAATCGAGGAAGCATCGGGAAGGGTGGAAACGCATAAGCCATCCTGAAGGTCCAAGGTGCTGTCAAAGCATCTATCAGGACCGCTCCCGGATCCCTGGATCTGGATCCGTAACGAGGAAGCTTGGCGTTCTGTCGAGACGCCATGAGATCTCTCTCTGGTTTGCCCCAACGTCGAAGTATTTGGGCAAAGACCTCCGGATGAAGTTCCCACTCCCCCGGATGAAAAGTCTGACGACTTAAAAAATCCGCCTCCCAGTTCTCCACTCCCGGGATGTGGATTGCTGACAGGTGGCAAGAGTGAGACTCTGCCCAGCGAATTATCTTTGATACTTCCATCATTGCTAGGGAGCTTCTTGTCCCTCCCTGATGGTTGATGTAAGCTACAGTCGTGATGTTGTCCGACTGAAACCTGATGAACCCCCGAGTTGTTAACTGGGGCCAAGCCAGAAGGGCATTGAGAACTGCTCTCAGTTCCAGAATGTTTATTGGTAGGAGACTCTCCTCCTGACTCCATTGTCCCTGAGCCTTCAGAGAATTCCAGACGGCACCCCAACCTAGAAGGCTGGCGTCTGTTGTTACAATTGTCCAGTCTGGCCTGCTGAATGGCATCCCCCTGGACAGATGTGGCCGAGAAAGCCACCATAGAAGAGAATTTCTGGTCTCCTGATCCAGATTCAGAGAAGGGGACAAGTCTGAGTAATCCCCATTCCACTGACTTAGCATGCACAATTGCAGTGGTCTGAGGTGTAGGCGTGCAAAGGGAACTATGTCCATTGCTGCTACCATTAGGCCGATTACCTCCATGCATTGAGCCACTGACGGGTGTTGAATGGAATGAAGGACGCGGCATGCACTTTGAAGTCTTGTTAACCTGTCTTCTGTCAGGTAAATCTTCATTTCTACAGAATCTATAAGAGTCCCCAGGAAGGGAACTCTTGTGAGAGGAAGGAGAGAACTTTTCTTTTCGTTCACCTTCCATCCATGCGACCTTAGAAATGCCAGTACTAACTCTGTATGAGACTTGGCAGTTTGAAAGCTTGAAGCTTGTATCAGAATGTCGTCTAGGTACGGAGCTACCGAAATTCCTCGCGGTCTTAGTACCGCCAGAAGAGCACCCAGAACCTTTGTGAAGATTCTTGGAGCCGTAGCCAATCCGAATGGAAGAGCTACAAACTGGTAATGCCTGTCTAGGAAGGCAAACCTTAGATACCGGTAATGATCCTTGTGAATCGGTATGTGAAGGTAAGCATCCTTTAAATCCACTGTGGTCATGTACTGACCCTTTTGGATCATGGGTAAAATTGTCCGAATAGTCTCCATTTTGAAAGATGGAACACTTAGGAATTTGTTTAGGATCTTTAAATCCAGGATTGGTCTGAAAGTTCCCTCTTTTTTGGGAACCACAAACAGATTTGAGTAGAACCCTTGTCCCTGTTCCGACCGTGGAACTGGATGGATTACTCCCATTAACAAAAGCTCTTGTACGCAGCGTAGAAAAGCCTTTCTCTTTGTTTGGTTTGTTGACAACCTTGACAGATGAAATCTCTCTCTTGGAGGAGAGTATTTGAAGTCCAGAAGGTATCCCTGAGATATTATCTCTAGCGCCCAGGGATCCTGGACATCTCTTGCCCAAGCCTGGGCGAAGAGAGAAAGTCTGCCCCCCACTAGATCCGATCCCGGATCAGGGGCCCTCAATTCATGCTGTTTTAGGGGCAGCAGCAGGCTTCCTGGCCTGCTTGCCCTTGTTCCAGGACTGGTTAGGTCTCCAGCCTTGTCTGTAGCGAGCAACAGATCCTTCCTGTTTTGGAGCAGAGGCAGTTGATGCTGCTCCTGCTTTGAAATTCCGAAAGGAACGAAAATTAGACTGTCTAGCCTTAGGTTTGGCTCTGTCTTGAGGCAGGGCGTGGCCTTTACCTCCTGTAATGTCAGCGATAATTTCTTTCAAACCGGGCCCAAATAAGGTTTGCCCTTTGAAAGGTATATTAAGTAATTTAGACTTAGAAGTAACATCAGCTGACCAGGATTTTAGCCACAGTGCTCTGCGCGCCTGAATGGCGAATCCGGAATTCTTAGCCGTAAGTTTGGTTAAATGTACTACGGCCTCCGAAATGAATGAATTAGCTAGCTTAAGGATTCTAAGCTTGTCCGTAATCTCATCCAGAGTAGTTGAGCTAATGGTCTCTTCCAGAGACTCAAACCAGAATGCCGCCGCAGCCGTGACCGGCGCAATGCATGCAAGGGGTTGCAATATAAAACCTTGTTGAACAAACATTTTCTTAAGGTAACCCTCTAACTTTTTATCCATTGGATCTGAAAAGGCACAGCTATCCTCCACCGGGATAGTGGTACGCTTAGCTAAAGTAGAAACTGCTCCCTCCACCTTAGGGACCGTTTGCCATAAGTCCCGTGTGGTGGTGTCTATTGGAAACATCTTTCTAAATATCGGAGGGGGTGAGAACGGCACACCGGGTCTATCCCACTCCTTAGTAATAATTTCAGTTAGTCTCTTAGGTATAGGAAAAACGTCAGTACTCGATGGTACCGCAAAATATTTATCCAACCTACACATTTTCTCTGGTATTGCAACTGTGTTACAATCATTCAGAGCCGCTAACACCTCCCCTAGTAATACACGGAGGTTTTCCAGCTTAAATTTAAAATTTGAAATATCTGAATCCAATCTGTTTGGATCAGAACCGTCAGCCGCAGAAAGAAGCTCTCCGTCCTCATGTTCTGCAAGTTGTGACGCAGTATCTGACATGGCCCTAGCATTATCAGCGCACTCTGTTCTCACCCCAGAGTGATCACGCTTGCCTCTTAGTTCTGGTAATTTAGCCAAAACTTCAGTCATAACAGTAGCCATATCCTGTAATGTTATTTGTAATGGCCGCCCAGATGTACTCGGCGCCACAATATCACGCACCTCCCGAGCGGGAGATGCAGGTACTGACACGTGAGGCGAGTTAGTCGGCATAACTCTCCCCTCGCTGTTTGGTGAAATGTGTTCAATTTGTACAGATTGACTTTTATTTAAAGTAGCATCAATACAGTTAGTACATAAATTTCTATTGGGCTCCACTTTGGCATTAGCACATATAGCACAGGTATCTTCCTCTGAATCAGACATGTTTAACACACTAGCAAATAAACTTGCAACCTGGAAATACTATTCAAGTAAAATACTATGATATGAAAACGTACTGTGCCTATAAGAAGCACAGAAAGAGTTATGACAGTTGAAAATTAATAAACTGAAAAGGTTATAGCATCAATCTTTGTAAAAAGAAAAACACAATTTTAGCAAAGGTTTGTTCCCATTAGCAAAGGATAACTAACCCTGATAGCAGAAAAAAGTTACAGAATAAACGTTTTTTATTACAGTCAACTACAATCTCACAGCTCTGCTGTGAGTGATTACTTCCCTCAAAACAAGTTTTGAAGACCCCTGAGTTCTGTAGAGATGAACCGGATCATGCAGGAAATACAATGAGCTTCTGACTGAATTTTTTGATGCGTAGCAAAAGCGCCAAAAAAGGCCCCTCCCCCTCACACACAGCAGTGAGAGAGATCAGTAAACTGTCAGAAATTAGATCAAGCAACTGCCAAGTGGAAAAATAGTGCCCAAACATTTTATTCACCCAGTACCTCAGAAAATGAAAACGATTTTACATTCCAGCAAAAAACGTTTAACATAAATTAAGAGTTATTAAAAAGCCTGTTGCTAGTCCCTGCAAAAAAGGCTAAAGTCTTATTTACACAGTGCAATTCCAGTGAAGTACCATCCTCCAGAATACTGAAGTGTAAAATATACATACATGACAGCCTGATACCAGATGTTGCTAATGCATTTAAGGCTGAGTTTACATTATATCGGTATGGCAGGATTTTCTCATCAATTCCATTGTCAGAAAATAATAAGCTGCTACATACCTCTTTGCAGATTAATCTGCCCGCTGTCCCCTGATCTGAAGTTTACCTCTCCTCAGATGGCCGAGAAACAGCAATATGATCTTAACTACTCCGGCTAAAATCATAGTAAAAACTCAGGTAGATTCTTCTTCAAATTCTACCAGAGAAGGAATAACACACTCCGGTGCTATTATAAAATAACAAACTTTTGATTGAAGGTATAAAACTAAGTATAATCACCATAGTCCTCTCACACATCCTATCTAGTCGTTGGGTGCAAGAGAATGACTGGGAGTGACGTAGGGGGGAGGAGCTATATGCAGCTCTGCTGGGTGAATCCTCTTGCACTTCCTGTTGGGGAGGAGTAATATCCCAGAAGTAATGATGACCCGTGGACTGATCACACTTAACAGGAGAAAAGCCATTTTAGAAATCTGCATTCATTATCTATATAAAGTCTACTTCCTCACATGACCAATATTTATCCATACAAAATATGTATCTGAAAAACATCTTGATTTTAGTACCTCCATTTGGTCCAGGGTCAGGAGCTCCAATGCTGACTCCGCCCCAGGAGCTTCCAGTCCAACCTCTCTCTCTTTTAACTCTCATCTTTCTCTTTTTCTCCCATTCATCTCTTTGCTTTATCATTTCTGCTTGCACTTCCACCTGTTTCTCATGATCCCTTTTGGCAATACCTTGAATGGTTCCACTTTTTACAATAGGTGTATTCAGGCCAGGCCAAAGAAATCCAGATCTCCCTAAAGAAAGATAAAAAAAAAAAAAAGTAAAACACATGATAAAACAATGTATCAGCTAATAGCGGTTCTCATTAAAAGCAACAAAGAAAATAAATATTGCAGTGTTCCTCAAAAAAATAATAGATTAATAAATAAAAAAAATAGCACCTTCCCCAAGGGACTGTCCACGGTTGAGATCTTTCTTGAGCTTTTTCTTAGTTCTTTTGCCCCTTCCTTTTCGTGCACCGGCACCACTTTCTGCCAAGACACCCTTCCATAGTTCATTTGCAGTCACTGCAATAAAAGAAAGTAAAGTTTAAACGCAGAATTTGCTGACCTCTTTGCAAATTTAAAAGGAGAAAGTAACTGTTCATTTACTACAACTATGGCAAGAAAAGGCTGCTGTTGTTGTTGCCAAAAACAAATTATGATTACCTGATAATTTGCTTTTCTTCTGACGGGAAGAGTCCACAGCTGCATTTATTACTTTTGGGAATTCAGAACCTGGCCACCAGGAGAAGGCAAAGACAACAAGCCAAAGGCTTAGATACCTCCCCCACTTCCCTCATCCCCCAGTCATTCTGCCAAGGGAACAAGGAACAGTAGGAGAAATATCAGGGTGAAAAGGTGCCAGAAGAAGAAATTAAATCACAGCCGTCACATCGCTCAACGCGGGCGGGGAGCTGTGGACTCTTCCCGTCAGAAGAAAAGAAAATTATCAGGTAAGCATAATTTAAGTTTTTCTTCTTAAACAGGAGTCCACAGCTGCATTCATTACTTTTGGGAAAACAATACCCAAGCTATAGAGGACACTGAATGCAAACAAAGGGCGGGTACAGAAGGCGGCTCTTTCGATGGGCACCACAGCCTGAAATTACCCACAAAAAAACCTGAAAAAATAACTGCCCATCAGTTAAACAACTGGCATGCCATGCTGGAGACCACTCAAAATCCTTAGATTCCACTGAGCACAATACCTTTGAGGAGCCAAGTCCCGCAAGGCTCCCAAATCGCACGAACTTATCCGAAAGAAAGGCACCTCCAACTACCCCCGAAGGGGAGAACCCAAAAGGAGGTCCAAAGGACCAACGGAAAAGGGCCCAAGACAAGCGAACGAAGGTGGTTACAGGACAACCCCCCAAGGAAAAGAACTCTCTGAGAAGTCCCTCTCCTAAAAGACACTCCCAACCTATGAAAAAGCGAACAAGAGGAAGAACAAAATCCAACCTCATATCCCCTGACACCGCACTATATAACTAATGGTGCTCCAAGGAAGCCACGCATTCCTGCTGAACCCTAGTCTAGCAGACACAATCGCTAAAACTAGCCATATATAGGTAGGAAACCCCGGAGCCCACCGACAGGATGGAAAAGCAACTGCCCCAAGGAAAAAGAAACACAGAACACAACTGACAGAACTCATGAGTTCCACCTCCAGGGCAGTAAGCTGACCCCAAGACTTCAAAGGACCCCATCCCGCACAGAGAGTGCTGAATTATTGATGGAAACTCCCACCAGGAATTCAGCCCCCAGAGACATCCAACCCCAACAGCAATGCAACCAGTTGAGAAAGGAACACCCGTGAACCACCCCTCCCCCCCAGGGAGGATAGCAGGGACAAGAGCAAGTACAGGGTCAGATCCAAGAGAGCAAATAGATCTCCGATCTCCCCTCCAAGGAACGGACCCAACCTAAAAAGGGGCTGGTAACATTCGCATTAAGAAGAACGGAGGGCCTAAGAGGAACTAACCCATTGGAGAACCACTCTGACCAATTACAAGCAACTGCCACGATAAAAGGGTTGCGAGCACACATACCAGGTGCAAGAAGATGCCGCTAGTTTCAAACTGTGAACCTTCCGCTTGCTAGACAGCAAAAGCTAAACATCAGGCTACTACAGCTGGCTCTACAATGCTCAAATTCCACTACGAAGGAACACTCCAAAAAAGGGAGATAGGGCACAGACTATCCCATACGCAAGGAGGGAAGAAACAAATCCTTTAACGAGAAGATAAGGACCCACAGGGTCTCCATGTAGACTCTATACTTCCAAATCCTCCCCAAAAGGACAAGAGTCAAGGGGACCACTTCCCCTGCCATAGGCAAGGTGAAGGGACCAAAGAGAAATGTAAAACACTACCATTGAGTAATAACCCAACAGTCAGTACTGCCAGCTCAGTTGAGACAAACAGCTCCTGGCGACAACCACAGATCCACCTGAAGGCAGCAAACTAACCTTCAGGCCGATATCAAATCTCCCATGAGAGATAAAACCAACCCTCCCAAGGGAAAAGTGGACATTATAAACCCTAAAGCTTGAAACAGAACTGCCCGGGACCGAATGCATAGACCCGGACCCCAAAAATTCAGACAAGAGACATGGCCCTAGGCCAGACCCCGTGAAACCCGGGACAGACCGTATGTCCTGAGAAACCACCAAGTTGCCTCATACGGAGAAGGGCATTCTAGGTAGAGCAATCCACCCCCCACCCCCCCACGTGGCCTTGAACATTGGACTCTCGCAAGAGACTCAGACCAATATCATAGAAGACATCTAGACAGGCCCCAGAGATGGCAATTCGCACCCGTAGGTGGAACAGAACCCTGGATCCTCCGCTTGCATCCGCAGAAACCAAAAGCTCCTATAAGATCTAGGGCAACACTCCAAGTCCAAGGATCCTGGGGATTACCAGAGACAGGTCTTCATAAAATGGAGACATACCACAGTAGCCGGATTCAACACGCCACCTTAACCATGTGGGCAACTAGGCGACCCACTAGGCTACGCCGGCAAGCGTAATACGCCTCTTAGATCAGCCTCCCAGAAGAACCTGTACCAGGAATAACATATACAACCCCAGAAATCCCGCTGAGAAGTGGACCAGCGGCGGTTGCCAGGGAAAAAGGGGGAGAAATCAACCCCTGCGCTCCAACTTATGAGAGTGAGGGAGAAACTGAAAAATGGGGGGAGACGGACATACCCGAACTCCTGGTCTCAGGTGACCAGACCACTCAAGAAGGGAGAACCAGTCCCCTCAACCTCAAGGAGTATCTGCGACTAGGTCACAAGAAAAAAAAAAAAAAAGACACACGGAAAATACCAAGAATGAAATGAAAATCGTTATCCAAACTGGTACCCCAACTGTCCCGCGGTCACCCCGACCTCCAAAATCCTTTGGGAATGGAAAACCTCGGAACCGAGGCCAAAAACCTCCAGGACCCACGAGGAGTCGTAGATGGATCCCCACATAAGGGACGGCAGAGGACCTATATAATCCCTCCGACACTCGAATACTCCAACAAGTGAATGACTCAACACCGACAGAATAACCAGCACCACGTGGGTGACATGAACCCTAAGGAACAGCAGTTAGCGCCCAACCAGTACCTGCCTGTTACAAGGAACACCTGAACTGTCCTAGGTCCAAGAAAAATCTAAGCCCCAAAGGGATTGAAAACATAAAATTATCATAACTTAGTTCTGATATATAAAATGTGCAGCTTCCAAAGAAGTGCGCACGCGACCACAAATATCAGTTCCAGAGAAGAAATGTTCCCAAATGGAAAATTATAACAGACATGAGCTTCCTAAAACAAATTAAATATATCCTATCCGGATTTAAATAAAATGAAGGCAGCACCCGAAGGTAAACGCCCAAGGAAAACGGCATATCAACCAGACCAGCCGATTAGAGGCCCCATCCTCCCAAGCTCAAGGAAAGAAAAACAGAGTCGTTAAAGAGATTGTCTTCATCCCTACATGTCTAACCCAGCTTGCCGTCTGGCACCGCAGATCGAGGATCCCTTGGCTCAGTAGGACTGGAATCCTCCAGCACCGCCAAGACATGTCTTAGTAGGACACTAAGATGTGCCAGTCTATAACGGAAGGCAAAATGTTCCCCCGCCGGATCAATAGGAGGACCCCGGCCCCGATGGTGGGGCCCCTGAAGCCTCAAAGGCCATAGCTTCCCCGGAAGGTCTAAATGACTCAGGCGATCCCACGCCCAACGAACCCCGGTTAGCAGAACATGGACAGTATCTTAAAAACACTTCATTAGGAAGATATAAATGCGCCAGCGCCATAGATATGGCCATGCGGAACCGTACTGTAACCTTTGGAGGAAACAAGCCGCCTTCTGGAGAAGGAGTAAGGGCGTAGCAAAGGAAGTTTCTGGGACCAGTGTTCCCTTTAAGGACAGTTTTGTGTGCAGCCCAGCAGTGAAACAGTTAACAAGAGAACCATACCTTGCCATCTGCATTGTGCAGTGTTTCATAATTGCAGGGTGTGGTTACCTAATTAACCGTTTCACTGCTGGACCGCACACAAACTGGCCTTAGAGGGAACACTGCCTGGGACATGCGCCTCTTGGGACATAGAATCCTCAGGGCCGGATGGCTCAGCACTCTCTAAAGTCCCTGACTCGGGAGAAGAGAGTACTCTAGAACGGCAATCGGAACATAACTGATGGGCATGGATAACCCTCGCCATTTCATACTCTTCACAAAACGTATACTCCGAATCGGAGATATCCGTCTCCAAAAAATCAGAATCCTCTATAACTTGGAGATTGTAATTATGGACAAACACTATCGGCACCTTACACCTCCAATGGCTGGGGCACTAACCACCTCCTGTGAACCAGACAACTAACGAACAGACTCTCTCCATCACCACTCGGTCAAGGTGCAGAAATGGAATACAACGGGACCACACCCGGTCACAAGGTGCAACGTGTAAGCCAAAAAAAGCAGAGACGACACTCCCTGCTTCTACGGACTTTAACTTTCATCCATGCTCTCGCTGAGAGGCTGAAAGGATTACTTAAAACTCCAGTCCCATTCCGAAGAGAACTACCCTCCATAAGAGACCATCTTCAAACTTCTGACACTTCTCTGCCAACGTCCTGTGACGAAAGGCAAAGAATGACTGGGGGATGAGGGAAATAGGGGAGGTATTTAAGTCTTTGGCTGGGGTGTCTTTGCCACCTCCTGGGGCCAGGTTCTGAATTCCCAAAAGTAATGAATGCAGCTGTGGACTATTCCTGTTTAAGTAGAAAAGGTGTAATTCCCTTGCTACAACACTAACATAATATAGTCGAAATCAACACAAACATTTTTTTCCACACAATTATGATCATCAATTACAGTCAGACCTTCAATATTACACTTAAAAAACATAATTTATGCTTACCTGATAAATTTATTTCTCTTGTAGTGTGTTCAGTCCACGGGTCATCCATTACTTATGGGATATATTCTCCTTCCCAACAGGAAGTTGCAAGAGGATCACCCAAGCAGAGCTGCTATATAGCTCCTCCCCTCACATGTCATATCCAGTCATTCGACCGAAACAAGACGAGAAAGGAGAAACTATAAGGTGCAGTGGGGACTGGAGTTATAATTTTAAAATTTAGAACCTGCCTGAAAAAGACAGGGCGGGCCGTGGACTGAACACACTACAAGAGAAATAAATTTATCAGGTAAGCATAAATTATGTTTTCTCTTGTTAAGTGTGTTCAGCCCACGGGTCATCCATTACTTATGGGATACCAATACCAAAGCTAAGTACACGGATGATGGGAGGGACAAGGCAGGAACATTAAACAGAAGGAACCACTGCCTGTAGAACCTTTCTCCCAAAAATAGCCTCCGAAGAAGCAAAAGTGTCAAATTTGGAAAAAGTATGAAGTGAAGACCAAGTTGCAGCCTTGCAAATCTGTTCAACAGAGGCCTCATTCTTAAAGGCCCAGGTGGAAGCCACAGCTCTAGTGGAATGAGCTGTAATTCTTTCAGGAGGCTGCTGTCCAGCAGTCTCATAGGCTAAGCGTATTATGCTACGAAGTCAAAAAGAGAGAGAGGTAGCCGAAGCCTTTTGACCTCTCCTCTGTCCAGAGTAAACGACAAACAGAGAAGAAGTTTGTCTAAAATCTTTAGTTGCCTGTAAGTAGAACTTCAGAGCACGGACCACGTCTAGATTATGCAAAAGACGTTCCTTCTTTGAAGAAGGATTAGGACATAATGATGGAAAAACAATCTCTTGATTGATATTCCTGTTAGAAACAACCTTAGGTAAAAACCCAGGTTTAGTACGCAGAACTACCTTATCTGAATGAAAGATCAGATAAGGAGAATCACAATGTAAGGCAGATAACTCAGATACTCTTCGAGCCGAGGAAATAGCCATCAAAAACAAAACTTTCCAAGATAAAAGCTTAATATCAATGGAATGAAGGGGTTCAAACGGAACACCTTGAAGAACTTTAAGAACCAAGTTTAAGCTCCACGGAGGAGCAACAGCTTTAAACACAGGCTTAATTCTAGCCAAAGCCTGACAAAAGGCCTGGACGTCTGGATGCTCTGCCAGACGTTTGTGTAAAAGAATAGACAGAGCTGAAATCTGTCCCTTTAGCGAACTAGCGGATAAACCCTTTTCTAAACCCTCTTGTAGAAAAGCTAATATCCTAGAAATCCTAACCTTACTCCATGAGTAACTCTTGGATTCGCACCAATATAAATATTTACGCCATATCTTATGGTAAATTTTTCTTGTCACAGGTTTCCGAGCCTGTATTAATGTATCAATAACCGAATCCGAAAACCCACGCTTTGATAGAATCAAGCGTTCAATTTCCAGGCAGTCAGCCTCAGAGAAATTAGGTTTGGATGGTTGAAAGGACCCTGAATTAGAAGGTCCTGCTTCAGATGAAGAGACCATGGTGGACAGGACGACATGTCCACTAGGTCTGCATACCAGGTCCTGCGTGGCCACGCAGGCGCTATCAGAATTACTGATGCCCTCTCCTGTTTGATCCTGGCAATCAGCCGAGGTAGCAACGGAAATGGTGGAAACACATAAGCTATGTTGAAAACCCAAGGGGCTGCTAATGCATCTACCACCACCGCTCCCGGGTCCCTGGACCTGGATCCGTAACAAGGAAGCTTCGCGTTCTGGCGAGATGCCATGAGATCCAGATCCGGTTTGCCCCAACGACGAATCAGTTGAGCAAATACCTCCGGGTGAAGTTCCCACTCTCCCGGATGAAAAGTCTGGCGACTTAGGAAATCCGCCTCCCAGTTCTCTACGCCTGGGATGTGAATCGCTGACAGGTGGCAAGAGTGAGACTCTGCCCAGCGAATTATCTTCGAGACTTCCAACATCGCTAGGGAACTCCTGGTTCCCCCTTGATGATTGATGTAAGCCACAGTCGTGATATTGTCCGACTGAAACCTGATGAACCTCAGCTTTGCTAACTGAGGCCAAGCCAGAAGAGCATTGAATATTGCTCTTAATTCTAGAATGTTTATTGGGAGGAGTTTCTCCTCCTGAGTCCACGATCCCTGAGCCTTCAGGGAATTCCAGACTGCTCCCCAGCCTAGAAGGCTGGCATCCGTTGTTACAATCGTCCAATCTGGCCTGCGAAAGGTCATTCCTTTGGACAGATGAACCGGTGACAACCACCAGAGAAGCGAATCTCTGGTCTCCTGGTCCAGATTTAGCAAAGGGGACAGATCTGAGTAATCCCCGTTCCATTGACTGAGCATGCATAGTTGCAGCGGTCTGAGATGCAGGCGCGCAAATGGCACTATGTCCATTGCCGCTACCATTAAGCCGATTACCTCCATGCACTGAGCTACCGATGGACTTGGAATGGAATGAAGGACACGGCAAGCATTGAGAATCTTTGATAACCTGGACTCCGTCAGGTAAATCTTCATCTCTACAGAATCTATAAGAGTCCCTAGAAAAGGAACCCGTGTGAGTGGTAACAGAGAACTCTTTTCCACGTTCACTTTCCACCCATGCAACCTCAGAAATGCTAGAACTATCTCTGTATGAGACTTTGCATTCTGAAAACTTGACGCTTGTATCAGAATGTCGTCTAGGTACGGAGCCACCGCTATGCCTCGTGGTCTTAGTACCGCCAGAAGTGAGCCCAGAACCTTCGTAAAAATTCTCGGGGCCGTGGCTAACCCGAAGGGAAGAGCCACAAACTGGTAATGCCTGTCTAGAAAGGCAAACCTCAGGTACCGATAATGATCTTTGTGAATCGGTATATGGTAAGCATCCTTTAAGTCCACCGTGGTCATATATTGACCCTCTTGGATCATGGGTAGGATGGTTCGAATGGTTTCCATCTTGAACGATGGTACCCTTAGGAATTTGTTTAAGATCTTTAAGTCCAAGATTGGTCTGAAGGTTCCCTCTTTTTTGGGAACCACAAATAGATTTGAGTAAAATCCTTGTCCCTGTTCCGATCGCGGAACTGAGTGGATCACCCCCATGATTAAGAGGTCTTGTACACATTGTAGAAATGCCTCTCTCTTTACTAGGTTTGTCGATAACCTCGAAAGATGGAACCTCCCTTGTGGAGGAGAGGATTTGAAATCCAGAAGGTATCCCTGAGATATAATCTTTAACGTCCAGGGATCCTGCACATCTCTTGCCCAAGCCTGGGCAAAGAGAGAAAGTCTGCCCCCCACTAAATCCGTCTCTGGATAGGGGGCCCTGACTTCATGCTGTCTTAGGGGCGGGAGTAGGCTTTCTGGCCTGCTTGCCCTTGTTCCATGACTGGTTGCCTTTCCAACCTTGTCTGTAACGAGCAGTAGTTCCTTCCTGTTTTGGAGCGGAGGAAGTCGATGCTGCTCCTGCCTTGAAGTTACGAAAGGCACGAAAATTAGACTGTTTGGCCTTTGGTTTGGCCCTGTCCTGAGGAAGGGCGTGGCCCTTACCTCCCGTAATGTCAGCAATAATTTCCTTCAAGCCGGGCCCGAATAAGGTCTGCCCTTTGAAAGGAATGTTAAGTAGTTTAGACTTGGAAGTTACATCCGCTGACCAGGATTAAAGCCAGAGTGCTCTGCGCGCCTGTATGGCGAATCCGGAATTTTTAGCCGTAAGTTTGGTTAGATGTACTACGGCATCTGAAACAAACGCATTAGCTTGCTTAAGGGTTCTAACTTTGCTCAAGGCCTCATCCAACGGCTCTGTGCGAATCGCCTCTTCCAGAGACTCAAACCAGAATGCCGCTGCAGCCGTGACAGGCGCAATGCATGCAAGAGGCTGCAATATAAAACCCTGTTGAACAAACATTTTCTTAAGATAACCCTCTAATTTTTTATCCATTGGATCTGAGAAAGCACAGCTATCCTCCACCGGGATAGTGGTACGCTTGGCTAACGTAGAAACTGCTCCCTCCACCTTAGGGACCGTCTGCCATAAGTCTCGTGTGGTGGCGTCTATAGGGAACATTTTTCTAAATATCGGGGGAGGGGAAAAAGGCACACCGGGTCTATCCCACTCCTTACTGATAATTTCTGTAAGTCTTTTTGGTATAGGAAAAACGTCAGTACACACCGGTACCGCATAGTATCTATCCAACCTACACAATTTCTCTGGAATTGCCACCATGTCGCAATCATTCAGAGCCGCTAATACCTCCCCTAGTAACACACGGAGGTTCTCAAGCTTAAATTTAAAATTTGAAATTTCTGAATCCGGTCTCCCCGAATCAGAACCGTCACCGACAGAATGAAGCTCACCGTCCTCATGTTCTGCAAGTTGTGACGCAGTATCAGACATGGCTCTCGTGTCATCAGCGTGCTCTGTCCTTAACCCAGAGCTATCGCGTTTGCCCCTTAATTCGGGCATATTATATAATACTTCTTTCATAACATTAGCCATATCATGTAAAGTGATTTGTAAGGGCCTAGATGTACTAGGTGTCTCAATCCTACGCATCTCCCGAGCGGGAGACGCAGGTACTGACACGTGAGGAGAGTTAGGCGGCATAACTTCCCCCTCGTTGTCTGGTGATAGCTTCTTTATCGGTACAGATTGACTTTTATTCAAAGCAATATCAATACAATTGGTACACATCGTTCTATTGGGCTCCACATTGGCTTTTGAACATGATGAACAAACAGTTTCCTCTGAATCAGACATGTTTAAAAAAGACTTAGCAATGAAACTAACAAGCTTGGAAATCACTTTCAATAAGTTTTACAAGTAATATAAAAAAACGCTGCAGCGCTTCAAAAATACAGATATAATTAAACAATTCTTAACAAGAAGTGTACTATTAGCAGAGGATTGCACCCATTAGCAAAAGGATGATTAACCCCTCGATAGCCAAAACGGATAAAACAGATATCAATTAAGATTTAACGCTTTTAATCACAGTCAGCACACTGTCACAGATCTGCTGTGACTGATTACCTCCCTCACAAATGAAATTTGCAGACTCCTGAGCTCTCTAGAGACGTCCTGGATCAAGGAGGAAGAAGCAGAAAGACTGTGCAATAATTTTAACTGCGCAACAAGGCGCTAAAACAAGGGCCCTCCCACTCCAATCACAACAGTGGGAGCCCTGATATAACGGTTTCCATGCAGAAAATATGTTAGCCATGTGGAAAAAATCATGCCCAAAGCGATTTATCACCAAAGTACCTCACAAAAAAACGAATAACATGCCAGTAAACGTTTTATTAAAAAACAACATTTTTCAATGTCATGCAAAGCTATCACTAAGCCTGCTACCAGTCGCTACCACTGCAGAGAAAGCTTAAGTATTATTTCAGTGTTAACAGTATTCTCTCAGTCAAATTCTAGTCCCTAGAATATAACTCGACTGCGCATACATTTATCAGCCTGATACCAGTTGCTACTACTGCATTTAAGGCTGTACTTACATCATACGGTAACAGCAGTATTTTCTTAGTCATTTCCATTCCCAGAAAATAAAGTACTGCACATACCTCATTTGCGGAGGACCCCGCATGCTATTCGAAGTTTCTGAAGTTACCCCACTCCTCAGAATGTCGAGAACAGCCAGTGGATCTTAGTTACGCCTGCTAAGATCATAGATAAAAAACGCAGGCAGTTTCTTCTTCCAAATACTGCCTGAGATAGAAAAAACAGCACACTCCGGTGCCATTTAAAATAACAAACTTTTGATTGAAGAATAGTTAAGTAAAAACTCCAGCTCCTCTCGCGACCTCCTTCTTTGTTGAGGGTTGCAAGAGAATGACTGGAAATGACATATGAGGGGAGGAGCTATATAGCAGCTCTGCTTGGGTGATCCTCTTGCAACTTCCTGTTGGGAAGGAGAATATATCCCATAAGTAATGGATGACCCGTGGACTGAACACACTTAACAAGAGAAAACAATATTACATATTGTCCCATTATGTTTTCATCCTATTGTGTCTTTTTTGTTAAGACTTTAATATTAGGAAATTGAACACTAAAGCAGGCACTTCCTTTTTTTTTATTTTTCTTCTAAATAAGGGTTAAACGCATAACACTGAGCACCCAGCAAGCAATTTTACTGTTCATAAGCAGGACACAGCTGTTGATTTGTGGATATGTCAGTATCTCTCTTCTGATTGGCTCACTGGCTGTTTTCGTGTCGGGAGTAGCACTACATTGAGCCCATTTGTACAGCTTTAACTATTTGTTTAACCGATTAGCATTTCTACTGAATGCTGAGCTAATGAAACATACATAACAAATTAACCCATAAAATGACCTTTGTGGACAGATCACTCCATGGGTTGATGTCCCATGAACTTCTGATTAGCTATAACATCTGCTCAGGAGTTATAAAAAAAAAAATAGAAATTTGAACACCAGAAGTCACCGTACCTTCATTTGGATTTAAAGGGACAGTCAAGTCCAAAAAAAAAAAACTTTCATTTTTCAAATAGGGCATGTAATTTTAAACAACTTTCCAATTTACTTTTATCAACATGTTTGCTTTGTTCTCTTGGTATTCTAGTTGAAAGCAAACCTAGGAAGGCTCTTATGATAATTTCTAAGCACTTGAAGGCCGCCTCTATTTTATTTACTTTTCACAGCAGGGGAGAGCTAGCTCTTGTAGGCCATATAGATAGCATTGTGATCACGTCCGTGGCTAGTGGCAGACACTGCACTAATTGGCTAAAATGCAAGTCAATAGATAATAACTAAAAGTCATGTGATTAGGGGCTTACCTGATAAATTAATTTCTTTCATATTGGCAAGAGTCCATGAGCTAGTGACATATGGGATATACATTCCTACCAGGAGGGGCAAAGTTTCCCAAACCTCAAAATGCCTATAAATACACCCCTCACCACACCCACAATTCAGTTTAACGAATAGCCAAGAAGTGGGGTGATAAGAAAGGAGCGAAAGCATCAAACAAGGAATTGGAATAATTGTGCTTTATACAAAAAAAATCATAACCACCACAAAAAAGGGTGGGCCTCATGGACTCTTGCCAATATGAAAGAAATGAATTTATCAGGTAAGTTCTTATATAAATTATGTTTTCTTTCATGTAATTGGCAAGAGTCCATGAGCTAGTGACGTATGGGATAGCAGATACCCAAGATGTGGAACTTCCACGCAAGAGTCACTAGAGAGGGTGGAATAAAAATAAAGACAGCCAATTCTGCTGAAAAATAAATCCACAACCCAAATCAAAAGTTTTAATCTTTATAATGAAAAAAACTAAAATTATAAGCAGAAGAATCAAACTGAAATAGCTGCCTGAAGTACTTTTCTACCAAAAACTGCTTCTGAAGAAGAAAAAAACATCAAAATGGTAGAATTTAGTAAAAGTATGCAAAGAAGACCAAGTTGCTGCTTTGCAAATCTGATCAACAGAAGCTTCATTCTTAAAAGCCCAGGAAGTAGAAACTAACCTAGTAGAATGAGCCGTAATCCTTTGAGGCGGGGATTTACCCGACTCCACATAAGCATGATGAATCAAAAGCTTTAACCAAGACACCAAAGAAATGGCAGAAGCCTTCTGACCTTTCCTAGAACCAGAAAAGATAACAAATAGACTAGAAGTCTTTCTGAAATCTTTAGTAGCTTCAACATAATATTTCAGAGCTCTTACTACATCCAAAGAATGTAAAGATCTCTCCAGAGAATTCTTGGGATTAGGACACAACGAAGGGACAACAATTTCTAAATTTCTAAAAATTTAAATGAAGTCCGCAACACCGCCTTATCCTGATGAAAAATAAGAAAAGGAGATTCACAAGAAAGAGCAGATAACTCAGAAACTCTTCTAGCAGAAGAGATGGCCAAAAGGAACAAGACTTTCCAAGAAAGTAATTTAATGTCCAGAGAATGCATAGGTTCAAACGGAGGAGCCTGTAAAGCCCTCAAAACCAAATTAAGACTCCAAGGAGGAGATATTGACTTAATGACAGGCTTGATATGAACCAAAGCCTGTACAAAACAATGAATATCAGGAAGATTAGCAATTGTTCTGTGAAACAGAACAGAAAGAGCAGAGATTTGTCCTTTCAATGAACTTGCAGAGAAACCCTTATCCAAACCATCCTGAAGAAACTATAAAATTCTAGGAATTCTAAAAGAACACCAAGAAATGTAAGTCTTCCAAACTCGGTAATAAATCTTTCTAGATACAGATTTACGAGCCTGTAACATAGTATTAATCACTGAGTCAGAGAAACCTCTATGACTAAGTATTAAGCGTTCAATCTCCATACCTATAAATTTAATGATTTGAGATCCTGATGGAAAAATGGGCCTTGAGATAGAAGGTCTGGCCTTAACGGAAGTGTCCAAGGTTGGCAACTGGCCATCCGAACAAGATCCGCATACCAAAACCTGTGTGGCAATGCTGGTGCCACCAGCAGTACAAACGAATGTTCCATCATGATTTTGGAAGTCACTTTTGGAAGAAGAACTAGAGGCGGAAAGATATAAGCAAGTTGATAATTCCAAGGAAGTAACAACGCATCCACCGCTTCCGCCTGAGGATCCCTGGATCTGGACAGATACCTGGGAAGTTCCCTGTTTAGATGAGAAGCCATCAGATCTATTTCTGGAA